>NW_024609291.1:30000-107500 GCF_018296145.1 Oncorhynchus tshawytscha
CCTTGTATTAAGGGACCTGACATAGAGACATTAAACCAAACCTTGTATTAAGGGACCTGACATAGAGACATTAAACCAAACCTTGTATTAAGGGACCTGACATAGAGACATTAAACCAAACCTTGTATTAAGGGACCTGACATAGAGACATTAAACCAAACCTTGTATTAAGGGACCTGACATAGAGACATTAAACCAAACCTTGTATTAAGGGACCTGACATAGAGACATTAAACCAAACCTTGTATTAAGGGACCTGACATTGAGACAGTAAACCAAACCTTGTATTAAGGGACCTAACATAGAGACATTAAACCAAACCTTGTATTAAGGGACCTGACATAGAGACATTAAACCAAACCTTGTATTAAGGGACCTGACATAGAGACATTAAACCAAACCTTGTATTAAGGGACCTGACATAGAGACATTAAACCAAACCTTGTATTAAGGGACCTGACATTGAGACAGTAAACCAAACCTTGTATTAAGGGACCTAACATAGAGACATTAAACCAAACCTTGTATTAAGGGACCTGACATAGAGACATTAAACCAAACCTTGTATTAAGGGACCTGACATAGAGACATTAAACCAAACCTTGTATTAAGGGACCTGACATAGAGACATTAAACCAAACCTTGTATTAAGGGACCTGACATTGAGACAGTAAACCAAACCTTGTATTAAGGGACCTGACATAGAGACATTTAACCAAACCTTGTATTAAGGGACCTAACATAGAGACATTAAACCAAACCTTGTATTAAGGGACCTGACATAGAGGCAGTAGACCAAACCTTGTATTAAGGGACCTGACATAGAGACAGTAAACCAAACCTTGTATTAAGGGACCTGACATAGAGACATTAAACCAAACCTTGTTAAGGGACCTGACATAGAGACATTAAACCAAACCTTGTATTAAGGGACCTGACATAGAGACATTAAACCAAACCTTGTATTAAGGGACCTGACATAGAGACATTAAACCAAACCTTGTATTAAGGGACCTGACATAGAGACATTAAACCAAACCTTGTATTAAGGGACCTGACATAGAGACATTAAACCAAACCTTGTATTAAGGGACCTGACATAGAGACATTAAACCAAACCTTGTATTAAGGGACCTGACATAGAGACATTAAACCAAACCTTGTATTAAGGGACCTGACATTGAGACAGTAAACCAAACCTTGTATTAAGGGACCTAACATAGAGACATTAAACCAAACCTTGTATTAAGGGACCTGACATAGAGGCAGTAGACCAACCGTCGTATCCGGCCCTGTTGTGACCATTCTGAGAAATCATATGAAACTTCTTTGAATGACACCTTCATAATGCAGAATATATTGCTTTTTTTGCTGATAAGTATAACTTTAACTTCTCTAGAGCCTGTAAAGTATAAACTGTTTTCTCTCACTGACTGGTGGGATTAAATGTGTTAAGGCTGCTACAATATCATTGAGTTACACGGCTACTTTAGCTACAGATTTTAAACGTTATAAAACAGCATTCAACATGAGGTAGACAGCTCGTACTTTTCTCCAGTGTGTCAGCAAGCTCCTTCTGGTTCATTTTCCTCAGGACGTGCAGTGTGATCTTCAGAGCCCCCTCTCTGGCACTGCTCTCCTGCTTCTCATCTTCAGCATCCACCACTTCCTGCTTCTGACTCTCAAAGCCTTGTGGGAGTTCTGATCTCAGAATCATCTTGAACATCTTCAGCTCGTTCTTCATGTCATAATATTCTCTTCAAGCAACTGAAATAAAGTCACTAAGTGAATGAATGATTGACATATCAACTTAACTTGAGGTAAACAACAGATAAATACAGTAGCAACAGGATAATTCAATCCCAAAGAAACGCTAGCAACCTGTATCTCTTCTAGGAGTCTTCCATCAGGTCAATCACCTGTCCTAATGAGATACTGACGCCATCTTTACCCATAACCCTCCATTCTCTAGACTTACAGGTGAACCATAGGAGTCTTCCATCAGGTCAATCACCTGTCCTAATGAGTTACTGACGCCATCTTTACCCATAACCCTCCATTCTCTAGACTTACAGGTGAACCATAGGAGTCTTCCATCAGGTCAATCACCTGTCCTAATGAGTTACTGATGCCATCTTTACCCATAATCCTCCATTCTCTAGACTTACAGGTGAACCATAGGAGTCTTCCATCAGGTCAATCACCTGTCCTAATGAGATACTGACGCCATCTTTACCCATAACCCTCCATTCTCTAGACTTACAGGTGAGCCATAGGAGTCTTCCATCAGGTCAAACACCTGTCCTAATGAGTTACTGACGCCGTCTTTACCCATAACCCTCCATTCTCTATACTTACAGGTGAACCATAGGAGTCTTCCATCAGGTCAATTACCTGTCCTAATGAGATACTGATGCCGTCTTTACCCATAACCCTCCATTCTCTAGACTTACAGGTGAACCATAGGAGTCTTCCATCAGGTCAATCACCTGTCCTAATGAGTTACTGACGCCATCTTTACCCATAACCCTCCATTCTCTAGACTTACAGGTGAACCATAGGAGTCTTCCATCAGGTCAAACACCTGTCCTAATGAGTTACTGACGCCATCTTTACCCATAACCCTCCATTCTCTAGACTTACAGGTGAACCATAGGAGTCTTCCATCAGGTCAATCACCTGTCCTAATGAGTTACTGACGCCATCTTTACCCATAACCCTCCATAACCCTCCTTAGTAAGGGTAGGATTATGACAGGATTGAGAAACAAGGACGGGGTTTTAAAAACAGACACAGAGGGAATAAAGGAAGTGGTCGAGGACTTTTATGGGGAACTGTTTGGGGTAAAAGATGTGTGCGAGGGAACAATGGGGGACCTTTTAACATACATCGACAAGACCTTACCCAATACAGACGACCTGAAAAAAGACCTGACGAGGACAGAAATAGACCAAGGACTGAAACGTTTTAAGAGGGGTAAATCACCGGGGAGGACGGCCTCCCTTGGAGTTTTATCTGACCTTTTGGGATGTTTTAGCCGACGAACTTCTGACTGTTTTTACTGACTTCGAACACCTTGACAGACTACCCGACAGTTTTAGAGTGGGGATCGTGACTCTTTTATACAAGAAAACGACAGGACGGACCTGAAAAACTGGAGACCGATTACCCTTTTAAACTTTGATTGTAAACTTTTTACCAAGGTTTTAACACTCAGAATGTCTTCTGTTTTAGGGGAGGTGATCCACCCGGACCAAACCTGTGCCGTGCCCGGAAGGAAGATCACGGACAGCCTGATACTGATCCGAGATGCCATCTGTTACGCGAGAGACAGAAACATGAGGCTTGTAGTCCTAAATTTAGATTTTGAAAAAGCCTTTGATCGGGTCTCGCACCAGTACCTCTTTAAGGTGCTGCAAAAATGGGTTTCCCGGACAGGTTTTTAGCTTGGGTGGGACTGCTGTACGGGGACATCACCAGCAAAATCCTTGTAAATGGGCATCTGTCAAAAGCAGTGGGAGTACACTGCGGCGTCCGTCAGGGCTGTCCGTTATCTCCTCTTCTGTTCGTGGCCTGTATTGAACCACTGGCACAGGTCTTGAGAAGGGACCAAGGGATCAGTGGGGTGGGTATCCCGGGAGTGGGGGATGACCGCCAAGTGCGTCTTTTACATGGACGACGTCAACATTTTATGTACCGACCTTTTATCCGTCGACAGGACTCTGGACAGGACTGACTGGTACGGACGAGCCTCTGGGGCGAGACTGAACAGAGACAAGACAGAGGCCCAATTCTTCGGACCGTGGGCAGACCCAGACTTGACCAGACTACCTCTGACAGTTAAATTGACGGACATAAGGGTACTGGGGGTAAAGTTTGACGGGGAGGAGGGAGCGGTAACTGGAGTGGAATCCTGGGGACTGTAAGACAGAGACTGGGTTTTTGGGGACTACGACAGCTGACTTTTGAGGGCAAGGTTTTAATCATTAAAGCAGTGATTTTACCTGTGCTTTTATTAATCAGTTCTGTTTTTATCCCCCTCGAAGGAGTATTTTAGACCTGGAGCGAATGCTTTTTACTTCCTGTGGGGGGCAGGTGGGAGAGGCTGAGGAGGGAGGTGGTCAAGAGGCCCAGGTCCAAGGGGGGGAAAGGCTTGCCTGACCTCTACTTGTTCCTGGGCAGCCGCTACACAGCGTTACATCTGACTCTTGCCACCTCCCCGGTCAACAACAAGACTCAGGCCCTCGCACGGTTCTGGCTGGGATCTTACCTCAGGACTCTGAGGCTGATCCCAGTCGACCTGCGAGCCCCAGTCTCTTTCCTGCTACCCCCGCCCTACGTCCAGCTCCAGAAGTTTTTAAGACATTTTAAACTGGAAAAAGAAACAGTCACGGTCTTAACAAAACACCGCTCTCTTCTCTCTCTTGTGCAGGATCGGGAACCAGTATGTCCAGTGCGCGGGCTCGCTATAGGTGAGCCCACAACGGTTTGGCGCAACGTGGCCCACCCTGCTCTCCTGAATCGGCATCGGGACCTGTCCTGGATGGTCGCCCACGAGATCCTCCCGGTCAGGGCCGTTATGCACTCACGGGGCATGGCGAGGACATCCGCGTGCCCCCGACCAGGCTGCGGCCAAGAAGAGTCGGTGAGGCACATGCTCTGGGAGTGCAGAGCCGCCAGGGACCTGTGGAAGGAAGCAGGCCCCCTGATCACCTCGTGTCTGCCAGCAGGGGAGGACCTAACACCTCAGCTCGTGCTGTATGGGGTGGGCCGAAGGCCCATTTCATCGAAGACCTTCACCAAGCTCTGGCCCACCCTCACGTGTCTGAAGGAAGCACTGTGGTCCTCCCGTAACCTGCTGGTAGCGAAAACGTAGAGACCACCCCCAGGCAGTGGCCATGGTAGCCACGGAAGCCCTGGGGTGGTACGAAAGGAAGGGGGCCTCGACCCCAGGCGAAGGGTCCCCCACAACACCCTAGGTCCCGGCGGCCACGGCCTGACAGCGCTGCGGCGCCTAGGGCGATGCGCCTAGGGGAGGGATCTCCTCTGGGCCCCGAAGGACGGGACGATGATCTATTCAGAAGAGCAGGATGAGGTGAGCTTGATAATGACTCACCCCGCTCCTGTACAAGGGACTGAAGACAGCTTTTTAACAAAGTGGCTTTTTAACATGTTTTTCATGTCTTAAAAATGTTTTACCTTTGTTAGATCATTAGTACACATTTTAAATGGCTTTACAGATTTGATGTTTTTACAAGGAAAGTACTTTTATTAATGGTTGTTTTCATTGGTTTTAACAACATGTACTTTTTAACAAATTTAAATGCAACTTTCAAATGCTGTGTTTTATGCCTTGTTGCTGTTTTTATGTGTATAAATGATGTAAAAAATGTATGAGCTTTTTAAAGGAATTGTGCCAATAAAACTTTTCCAAAAGAAAAAAATAGGAGTCTTCCATCAGGTCAAACACCTGTCCTAATGAGATACTGACGCCATCTTTACCCATAACCCTCCATTCTCTAGACTTACAGGTGAACCATAGGAGTCTTCCATCAGGTCAATCACCTGTCCTAATGAGTTACTGACGCCATCTTTACCCATAACCCTCCATTCTCTAGACTTACAGGTGAACCATAGGAGTCTTCCATCAGGTCAAACACCTGTCCTAATGAGTTACTGACGCCATCTTTACCCATAACCCTCCATTCTCTAGAATTACTGTGTTGTTGTGTCTCTACAGCTGAACAACTCTTTCCATGATGGCCTTGTCATTGAACCATCCCAGAAGGCCAAGGTGAGAATACATCACTTAGAACATCATGTTGCCCAATACAATAGCCATGATAATAGCCTGGAATCCCTAAAATATAACCCCACTAAATAGAATTCTAATAAACGTGGTATTGTCCATCCAGGTGTTATGTGGAGTGGCTGAGTGACTTGTTCTCTCTGCCCCCCAACAATGAGTCATAGCTGTTCTGCAACTGTAGTGGTGGAGTAGCTTAGTGTCTCTCTGTCCCCCAACAATGAGTCATAGCTGTTCTGCAACTGTAGTGGTGGAGTAGTGTCTCTCTGCCCCCCAACAATGAGTCATAGCTGTTCTTCAACTGTAGTGGTGGAGTAGCTTAGTGTCTCTCTGTCCCCCAACAACAGAGTCATAGCTATTCTGCAACTGTAGTGGTGGAGTAGCTTAGTGTCTCTCTGTCCCCCAACAACAGAGTCATAGCTGTTCTTCAACTGTAGTGGTGGAGTAGCTTAGTGTCTGTCCGTCCCCCAACAACAGAGTCATAGCTGTTCTTCAACTGTAGTGGTGGAGTAGCTTAGTGTCTGTCCGTCCCCCAACAACAGAGTCATAGCTGTTCTGCAACTGTAGTGGTGGAGCGCTACATAGTCTGTATCCTGAATCCTGAACAGACCAGTCAAGACAATAAGTGGTAGCTGAGTAGGTCAAAGGTTAATCTCGGTTAACACGGAACTAAAATCTTCAGTAATTTGGTAAATTATGTTTCCGTGTTGTAATTTGTCCACGAGAGATTAGCCAAAGGTAGGATACACAACACACACCCAGAGTCCAAAGATCAACTGTACCTAGAACATAGATACAGACATCAGGAAGTTGCTCTCTAAGCAGAACGGGAAATATCTCAATGATTTAACACGTTCTGGTTGTGAATTCAGGCTACGAAGTGAGATTATTGTGAAGTGTGTACAGACATTAAATGTGTGGTGTAATTATAGTATAGTGAATGGAAGTAAAACACTCCAAACAGTCTATTTCTCCTGGGACAGACGCTAACTGGGATTAGGCAAATCAAATTCAAAAACATATATTATAGTTCTACATTTCACATTTCGCATGAAAGATGTAGTTGTATCATGTCAGTTCCACTGTAGTATAACAATCCTTGGTATATGAGCCACGTTACAATTCCCACCAAGTGGGTTAACCCTATTGGTGCCAACGGCATGATGTGTAGGGTGTTTGCTTTTCATGCCAGCGACCCGGATATGCTTCCCTGCCCCGCCGTTCGCTACATGGATGTCAGAAGGGGGATGGTGGCCGTGAGGCCATCAGAAGGCCTGGACGTGTGAGGGGGCTAAGTAGTGCCTTCCAGTTTCGAAAGGGGGCAGTATAGTGAGCCATGTTCCACTTCCCACCATCTGGGTTAACCCTATTGCGATGTGTAGGGTGTTTGCCTTTCTCGCAAGCGACCCGGGTTCACTTCCCTGCCCTGCTATTTGCTACAACATTAATAGCATTGGCTACCTGTTGAACAAGGAGACACAATAGAATTAGTTTAATTATTTTAGGATAATATCAGAGTTTGGAGATAAACAGTCCCCGTTTAAATCACTATGGCAACCATTTCCTTATTTCTCCAGAGCAGCAAGGGAATCTAGAGACTCAACCTTTGTATCCAATCACGTAGGTTTACAGCAGCTCGCAGTTGCAACTTCATTGCTAAGAAGTCAAACTGCTTTGGTTTAGATACATTTCTGTAGCAATCCGGATTGGGCTCAATTCAGAATTTTGGAATTGACTCCCATTCAACTAATGAGAAAAGTTCCCTCTAGTTGTATTCAGCATTGAGCAAATTTTAGGTCTGTTGAGCGCAAACTTGAATGTTGTGAAAATTCGGTGCAACTTCCGGTACATGTTTATTGTGAACACTGAGGCTGTACCCTCTTTAAGTTACCGTTTTAACAGTGGCCTAGTACTGTAGCTTTAAGTTAGTTTTGACAGTGGCCAAGTAGGTTTAAGTTACAGTTTTAACAGTGGCCAAGTAGCTTTAAGTAGGTGGCCAAGTAGCTTTAAGTTGGTGGCCAAGTAGCTTTAAGTTGCAGTTTTAACAGTGGCCAAGCAGTTTTAAGTTACAGTTTTAACAGTGGCCAAGTAGCTTTAAGTTACAGTTTTAACAGTGGCCAAGTAGCTTTAAGTTGGTGGCCAAGTAGCTTTAAGTTGGTGGCCAAGTGGATTTAAGTTACAGTTTTAACAGTGGCCAAGTAGCTTTAAGTTACAGTTTTAACAGTGGCCAAGTAGCTTTAAGTTACAGTTTTAACAGTGGCCAAGTGGATTTAAGTTACAGTTTTAACAGTGGCCAAGTAGATTTAAGTTACAGTTTTAACAGTGGCCAAGTAGCTTTAAGTTACAGTTTTAACAGTGGCCAAGTAGCTTTAAGTTACAGTTTTAACAGTGGCCAAGTAGCTTTAAGTTACAGTTTTAACAGTGGCCAAGTAGCTTTAAGTTGGTGGCCAAGTAGCTTTAAGTTGGTGGCCAAGTAGCTTTAAGTTACAGTTTTAACAGTGGCCAAGTAGCTTTAAGTTACAGTTTTAACAGTGACCAAGGTGCTTTAAGTTACAGTTTTAACAGTGGCCAAGTAGGCTACTGTGGCTATTTGATCATAATGTAAGCCTACCAGGGTGGCATACCATCAAAAACTATGGGAAAAATGCATCCCATAACATAATCATGCTGAAAGTTAGTTGTTCATTTGTTTACAGAGAAAGCAGTGTATTTGGTAAAACAACAGTTAACAGCAGGCTGACAGGTCTGCTGTTAGAACCAGTAATGGCCGATTTAACAGTCTAGCGTTATGACTGTGGCTTCCCTCCAGGCCTGAGGAAAACCACTCTCCTCTAGGCTCAGGTTAAAGATCTGACAGATAGTAGTGGTCATAGAGTCAGCTACCATCCTCAGTAGCTTTCAGGCAGTTAACCCACTGTTCCTAGGCCGTCATTGTAAATAAGAATTTGTTCGTAACTGACTTGCCTAGTAAAATAAAGGTAAAAAAAATATATATATATTGATCGCTAACAAAAAAAATCCACTTTCCCACACAAACTTGACAAAATTAGTTTTTTTTATGCACGGCTCAGAGTATGGGCCTGAGTTGTGCCTGTCAAAATCTGCCTACAAAAATGTTCAAATACTCTTTAAACTTTAGCGCTTAGAATAGCCAATTCTATTTCCACCAACCATTTCATTTGTATGGCTTCAGGATCAACTTGAGGATTAAACTAATGCAGTCTGGGAAATATTGTATGGCTTCAGGATCAACTTGAGGATTAAACTAATGCAGTCTGGGAAATATTGTATGGCTTCAGGATCAACTTGAGGATTAAACTAAACTGGGAAATATTGTATGGCTTCAGGATCAACTTGAGGATTAAACTAATGCAGTCTGGGAAATATTGTATGGCTTCAGGATCAACTTGAGGATTAAACTAATGCAGTCTGGGAAATATTGTATGGCTTCAGGATCAACTTGAGGATTAAACTAATGCAGTCTGGGAAATATTGTATGGCTTCAGGATCAACTTGAGGATTAAACTAATGCAGTCTGGGAAATATTGTATTTTCCCCATATTGAAGAAAATGTAAGTGACTTAGGACATTTTATAACTTAAAATATTCACATACAGCTTTCCTTGATCATTCATTTTAAGTTTGAAAATCTTTTGTTTCAACAATATTTTATATGCATGTACAGTATAACGAGATGTTTAATGTTTTATGTCAAGATGTATATTTGTATAGACTATGTAACGGATGTGAAACGGCTAGTTTAGTTAGCGGTGGTTCGCGCTATTCACCTAAAATGGAATAGAAGAGGCATTTGAATTTAATTTGACAGTATTCAATTATATTTCCTTTCATTTAAATTAAGTAAAATAATTGAATTGGAATTTATGAGGTACACTGAATTGAGCCCAACCCTGATTTCAACATCCGGAAAATACCTATTTACAACGTCCGTATTTTCTATGTTCATTCAGAACTGAAAATTAACCTGATTTTAACGTCGAAACGTTCATTTTTGGTTCGGAATTAAAGTTGAACAAACGTATTTTAGCACCGGACAAACCTGTGTGGAGCTGACACGGAGCTAGACAGACACTGAGAGGAAGATTGGTAGAGAGACACGAGCATACACCTCTTTCCCCGGCTATGTTCGTGTCTCTCTACCAATCTTCCTCTCGGTGTCTGTCTAGCTCCTCAAACCAAAGACTGGCCAAACTCATGTTTCTAGAAGTAATTCAAAGGCTCTGTAGAGTGACTGTATAGCCTAATAAGGCATATTATACCGCCTAAATGCTCAATTTATAGGCATGTTGTGGAAATGCTTAGCGCTCCTGTCAGCCTGTAGCGTGTCACAAATGCCTCACAATGTATTTATTAAATGCCAGGCTGTAGCCTTGAAATAATTATAATACAGCCTAAATAATATATGTTCGTTCCATAAGCAACCTGGCTGCTCCTGGGTGATTTAGAGTTAGTATGTTTAATAGCCTGTTGAAATGTCGAACATCAGTTGATGGTGACAGAATCACACATTGCTTTAAGCAAAGTACTGTAATGAAACAGCAGGTAGCAGGTCTCGAACCTGATTTGATTTGAACCCTCGACCTTCGAGCCCGAGGTCCGGCGCGCAATCGACTGTGCCGCAAAAGCATACTCGTGCGGCAGGGTCGATTTCCGTGCATATAAACCCAGGGTCGTTACAGTACATTTTGTATATACTATAAAATGTTGAGCAGCCTCTGAATATCATAGACAAACCAAAGATATCCCATATCGGTCACGTCTTTCGCCAGTATTTTACAGCTTGTTTCTTGCCTAAAGCATTGCAGTTAGAGGTCGTTATAGATCGCTTTATATAATCAGCCATTCACTTTCACAAAAGACACAATATCCCCCCATTTAGAGCCCTGGTTTTAACTTAACACAAAGTTTTTCACTGACACAGGTATTTTTAAGGAGTGCATGGCTACTAAGGCTGAATAGTGGACACAGGGTTGCCAAGATTTACCGCCCAAACCCACTCCCTTTTCCAGAAATAACTGCGAGAACACGGTTAATTATAATACCTTATTTATATTAAGAGCAAGATGTAAAATGGAACTGTCGAATTATATGCAATGTCTAAATCTGGCTTCTCTACGGCCTTCTCTCTGCATGATCAATCATCAACCCTCAGGGTGGGGACAGACAGCACATCTCAGTATGGAGCGCAGTTCACAATGCATGTAGACCTATCATCTCATGGTTTTTTTCTTGTGACAAGTAGCCTATACTACAGTAATATAAGGACGGAATACGAGTCTAATTTAAACATCTGGTTTTCGGGGGTCACATGTTTTATTGTAAAGATACGTTTGTTATATTTATTGCAGCTGGAGAGCTTTAAAACAGCCTATCACTTAAATATAATTTATTTAAATCAGTGCACAGGCCAACACTCTATCGCAGTCTTTCTCTCTCCATCAATTCCATTCAAATTGCATCCAAAATATATTGAACAAAAATATAAATGCAACATGCAACAATTTCAAAGATTTTACTGCGTTACCTTTCATATAAGGAAATCAGTCAATTCAAATAAATGGATTATACAACCCCCAGGAAGAATATGACACTTTTAAAACATTTTCTGACAAGCGACCACTTAGGTGGTAATTTTCACGTTTTCATAATGTTCGGGAATTATGTATACTAAGGCGTTTAGCAACATATAGAGGGACAGCGGCCGTGCATTTAGACAATTAATAGACACTGCAGGAAATAAAACCGAATAAAAACATTGTCTAGCACATTTATCCTATTTGTCTGCCTCTTCCGTGAAGGGTCCATTGCATGTTGCCGTTGCCAGAGATATTAGAGAAAACAGATAGGAATCACAATGAATGGAGGAACGTTTAACGCCCCACCGTGCAGACTGCCGACCAATTCAGTTTACGTTGTCATGTAGCGTCACGCGGATGCTAAACTAATCGTCGCGGATTCCCTTCTCAAAGTTCAGGGAATGAGTCGAGAAACGTGCCTATTTTCCTCGCAAGTACATCATGTCACGATTCCAAAGCTATATAATATACCAGATATCAATTACAATCTATCTTGGAAAATATTCGTAATGTTGTTCTTCTTGTTGACGAAATTCATGATAATGTTGTGTTTTTGAGCGAGCGCACCCATAATCACCCAGAATGCACCGCGCGGCCCATTGACGTAGCATGGGTAATGTACACAATGGGCGTTAACAGGATTTCAATGGAGTTTCTGTATTTCTGCCGTTGCTAACGTTTGAAGCCACTCTGTGGGGCACATCGATCTGCACGTTGAACATAGTGAAATTGTAGACTCCTAAATTGACAGTACAGCTTGTTTAGGCGATTTTACAACAAACTAGCTACTTAACATGCTGATATTGTTTTTGGTGTTATTGTGTGTAGCTACGTTTGTTTGTTTGTTTGTTTGCTAGCTAGCTAGCCAGCCAGCCCATATAGAGAGCATTGCATTATGGGTTTTGTGGTCGACCTGAGCGGCAACAGATTTCCATGACGGTTTTCACATGTTGCTACCAACCTTATTATAACGCCAAAATGAAATATTTGTTAACAAAAACATTTGTTCTCACAGGGGTGGCAGGGTAGCCTAGTGGTTTGAGCGTTGGACTAGGAACTGGAAGGTTGCAAGTTCAAACCCCCGAGCTGACAAGGTACAAATCTGTCGTTCTGCCCCTGAACAGGCAGTTTACCCACTGTTCCTAGGCCGTTATTTTGTTTGTTCTTAACTGACTTGCCTGGTTAAATAAAGGTAAAATAAAATAAAAATATTAGTGTTATTTAATACTGTACATTATAGGAATGAGTGGTTTTGGGTTGATTTGTCTTTTAGTAAGGAAATGCACCCCAGTGCCTATGCTCCATGACCGGGGCCCATAGGACAGCGTACAATTGTCCCAGGGTAGGGAAGGGTTTGGCCGGGGTCTTTTCTTGTCTCATCTTTGGCTCACCATGCTCTAGCGACTCATTGTGGCAGGCCAGGTGCATGCAAGCTGACTTCAGTCGAACGTTGTTTGCTCTGACACATTGGTGTGGCTGACTTTTGGTTTAAGGGAACAGTGTTAAGAAGTAGGCGGCCAGGCGGGTCTCAACGTTTAACCTTCGCCTCTACGAGCCCATTGAGGAGTCGTAACTATCAATGGGAGAAAATGGGGTTAAAATATAACTCACAGGTAGTTTGAAAGAAGAGGGAACACACAATGGTGGTAGGCTATAGCAGGGTTTCCCAAACTCGGTCCTGGGGGCCCCCCTGGGGGCAGTTTTCTTTCTTTTTACCCAGGTTGGACAACCATCGCTGTAGCTCGGCCACCTTCCACCGCAGAAGCAGAAGGCCAACAGGCAAATGTGGTGAATTAAGAGGATATCTCTATCTTAAACTGACAGATTTTGATGGGGATTTTTTTAACTTATATTGACGTCAATAGACTCTTAAGGATTAATGGCAATCCCTGCATAATGTAAAAACTTAAAGTCTCATGCAATGTAGGCCTGCATTGAACACCACATATAGGCTAAAGCTATTTCTATGTAAAAATGTTATGGGATTTGTTGCATTGGTGTGGTTGGTAGGCCATTCTAAGAGGCCTACATTATGCTCAAATAGCCACAATAGCCTATTGGCCACTGTCTACAACTGTAAGGGTACAGCATCCGTGTTCACTGTAAATGTGCACCGGAAGTTGCACAGAATTTTCTCGTTCAAGTTTCCGCTCCCAAGACCAGGAATTTGCTTAGTGTCCCAAAACATTAGAGGGAACATTGGTGGATGGTCTACTCTGCCAGAGGATCAGTATTAACATCTACACCTATCTCTCTCCTTTATCTCTGTAGTGGATGGTCTACTCTGTTAGAGGATCAGTATTAATATCTACAATATTTGAGAGATAGACGTGAAGGATCACAATGTCTTTATGTTTTAATAATGTTCTTTCAGCTCTCTGCCAGAGGATCAGTCCAGGTGTGCAGTGTGTCAGCAGGTGCAGAGGGATCCAGTCTCAATCTCCTGTGGACACAGGTTCTGCAGACAGTGCATCACCAGATACTGGGAGAAACCTGCTCCTTCAGGAGACTATGACTGTCCTCAGTGTAGAAAGAAATCCAGAACACTTCCTGTGCACCTGAGTGAACCCAATGATGCAAAAGGCTCTGAAAATAGTAAGACCACTTGTTGACGTGTGCTGAGTCAATACCTCAATATGATTTACAGTAGTTAACTATAATAATATGAGATAATATAAGTTACTGTAGTTGTGGAAGGCCCACTTCTCATCCTGTCAACGAATGTTTCTGATACACATCATTTTTACTTTTCCTTTGAAGTGGACGACAACCTGCAGAGAGCCATAGTAAACCACAAAGACAGTCTGAAAAGGAGGTATGAATGTGTGATAGGCATTGAAAAAGCAGGGATTCAAACTCCCCTCAACAGGATTTACACAGAGCTCTACATCACAGAAGGAGAGAGTGAAGGGGTTAACAATGAACATGAGGTGTGGCAGCTAGAGACAGCATCCAGGACACCAACCTCACATGACACAGCAATCCACTGCAATGACATCTTTAAACCCTTACCTGGCCAAGAGAGAAGCATCAGAACTGTGCTGACGAAGGGCATCGCTGGCATCGGAAAAACAGTCTCTGTGCAGAAGTTCATCCTAGACTGGGCTGAAGGGAAGACAAACCAAGATGTGGATATCATATTTGTGCTTCCTTTCTGGGAGCTGAACTTGATTAAAGATCAGCAGTACACTCTGCTTGGACTTCTAAATTATTTCCACACAGAACTTGACATAGGCAATGCAAAGAAACTCACTGCCTGTAAATCTATGTTCATCTTGGATGGTTTGGATGAAAGCAGACTTCCATTGGATTTCCAGCACAACAAAAAGGTGTCTGATGTCACACAGACATCGTCTGTCGATGTTCTGCTGACAAACCTCATCAAGGGGAATCTGCTTCCCTCTGCTCTCCTTTGGATAACCTCCCGACCAGCAGCAACCAATCAGATCCCCCCTGAGTATGTTGACCAGGTAACAGAGGTACGAGGGTTCAATGACCCACAGAAGGAGGAGTACTTCAGGAAGAGATTCAGTGATGAGGACCTGGCCAGCAGAATCATCTCACACATAAAAACATCAAGGAGCCTCCACATCATGTGCCACATTCCAGTCTTCTGTTGGATTTCTGCAATAGTCCTTGAACACATGTTGAGTACAGACAAGAGGAGAGAGATGCCCACGACTCTGACTGAGATGTCCATACACTTCCTGCTCATTCAGACCAGACTGAAGAACCAGAAGTATCATGGACGAGATGAGATGGATCAAGAGGAGCTCATGGAGTCAGATAAGGAGATTATTCTGAAGCTGGGGAAGCTGGCGTTTGAACATCTGGAGAAGGGTAATCTCATGTTCTATGAAGAAGACCTGAAAGAGTATGGCATTGATGTCAAAGAAGCCTCAGTGTACTCAGGATTGTGCACACAAATCTTTAAAGAAGAGTCTGTGTTCTTTCAGAGAGTGGTGTACTGCTTTGATCATCTGAGCATTCAGGAGTTTCTCTCAGCTGTCTACATATACCATTGTTACACAAACAAGAAAATGGATGCACTGAAGCCCTTCCTCAAGAGAAAGTCTAGAGCTGCGTCTGAAGAGCTAACCTTGGATGAGCTGCTGAAGAGTGCTGTGGATAAAGCCTTGGAGAGTAAGAATGGACACCTGGACCTTTTTGTCTGCTTCCTTCATGGCATGTCACTGGCAGCCAATCAGAAACTCCTACGAGGTCTGGTGACACAGACAGAAAGCAGTCCAGAGAGCGTCGAGAAAACGATCCGATCCCTTAAGATGATGCAGAAGAACATGTCCCCTGAGAGGTGGATTAATCTCTTCCACTGTCTGATAGAGATGAAAGACCAGTCAGTCCAGGAGGAAATCCAAGCATACTGGAGGTCAGAGAACACATCCAAAATCCTCACACTTGCTCACTGTTCAGCGCTGGCCTACATGCTGCAGATATCAGAGGTGGTTCTGGATGTGTTTGACCTGAAGGTATACAAGACATCAGAGGAGGGTCGTAGGAGACTGGTCCCAGCTGTGAGGCGCTGCAGGAAAGCTCTGTAAGTATTCATGTCAATATCGCATACCAGAATAAATTGTAGTTACAGCAGCATTTTCATTGGCTGACTGGATTTGTAAGTACTATTGTGACAATTTCTCAGTTTAAACTTCACCATATGTAGGAACAACATTATTTTAATTAGCTGACTAAACTTTCTATCGGCTGAAAACTCTTCAACAACTTATAACACCAACTGATCAGAAAAAGTATAATTGAGGCATGTATACAAGGCCTACATATTAGTTGTGCAGGGCTAACAGGGTTAGCAGGGAAAGCTAAGCGTAACATTATAATAACTTATCTGTCATGGTATTTACTCTGTGTTGACAGACTCACTGACTGTCACTTCTCAGACACGTTATGTGAAGTGTTGGCTTCAGTTCTCAGCTCAAACTCCTCACATCTGGTAGAGCTGGATCTGAATGAATGTTATGGCCTGACGGATTCAGGAGTGAAACTGCTCTCTGCTGGACTGGGAAATCCACAATGTAAACTGGAGACTCTGAGGTCAGTGTTCCTTTACTTGATCAGTAAGTGATACCTGTTCAGTAAAATCCATGTGTTTCTAATATAATAATGGACCTTAATTTAGGGACTTCTATTTTGATAGCAGTCGTTGTGGCTCTGAGTTTAATCAGCAGAGGTTGCTGGGATACCTGTTTAGTTTATGGTTTGGTGCCATTGCAGGTGCCAGATCTCTGATCATAGTATTTCATCCTTGTTTTTTTACATCTACCCTGAAGTTGTGTAGCTCTAATGAATTGTGTCCATGGATAAATGTTTTACCCCGGCCTTGACTGCTCCTGTTATCAGCTTTAAATCCAAATCAGTGAAGGGACGTTGGAGACTGGGCCCAGTTGTGGAGTGCTGCAGAAAGGCTCTGTAATTACTCATGTGTTGGTGCTTTCAAGACAACTGGGAACTCAAAAATACAAGGTCAAATCATGACGTCGGTGATCTATCTTCAGGTTGGAAAGTCAGAGCTCTAGAAAGATGCCGGAGTTTCCGACATGGAATTCTGAGTTGAAAGACCGTTCAAATAGATTTTTTCCCTGTCGGAGCGAGTTTGTTTTGTCCCCGGAGTTACCAGTTGTCTTGAACGCACCGAAGTCGGAATTCTGAGATTCCCGAGTTCAGAGTTCCCTGCTGGAAGCTACTTGTTTGAAGTGTTGCAATCAAGTGAAAGTGACAAAGATTTGTGGTGACTGTTAGGACAAGGGAAAACATCTAAATGAGATCCAACTGTTGCTTAAAGACGCACACAATTCTGTAAGCACGAGCGAGGCCACAAATAATGTGTCCAATAACTGACAATAATATACTATTTTTGACCGCTGTCATATTGACATATTCATTATGCCACTATTGGTTTTGTGTTGATTTTCCCGATTCACAAGCACGCTTGGCGTCTATGCTCCAAGCCACAAGCTGTCACCAAGCTAAGAACCCTGGGACCGCACACCTCCCTCTACAACTGGATCCTGGACTTCTTGACTGGTCAACCCAGGTAGTGATGGTAGGTTACATCACCTCAACCACGCTGACCCTAAACACGGGGCCCCACAGGGCTTAGCCCCGCTCCTGTACTCCCTGGACTCAAAGATGGCCACCTTGTTCCTGGCTCCTAGGCAACTTTGTTGTTGTGTATTATTAGCCCAGAACGTTCTTTTGCATTATCACATACAGACGGAAATAACTTTTGGATATCATAGAGGTGGTTACTCACCAACCAACATTTCAACCAGGAATACCACTTTCCTGAAATTGATCCTTTGTTTGATCCTGATGCTCAACACAGGGACCCCACAAGGGTGCATGCTCAGCCCCCTCCTGTACTCCCTGTTCACCCTTGACTGCATGGCCACACACGCCTTCAACTCAATCAAGTTTGCAGACGACACAACAGTAGTAACCCTGATTACCAACAATGATGAGACGGCCTCCAAGGCTATTGAACTTATCCCAGAGGCTGCTCCAAGACGCCGCCAGCGGAGAAGAGGTATTCGGAGTAGACTTTTAGTCCGACTCAGGAGGTGTGCACTACATCCACGGCTTCAGAGTATATTAATTGCTAATGTTCAGTCCCTGGACAATAAAGAAGACGAGCTCAGGGTGAGAATCTCCTTCCAGAGATGCATCAGGGACTGTAACATACTCTGTTTCACAGAATCATGGCTCTCTCCAGATATACTGTCCCCGTCCATACAGCCTGCTGGGTTCTCATTATATCGTGCAGATAGAAATAAAGAACTCTCCGGGAAGAAGAAGAAAGACAGAGTTGTATGTTTCATGATTAACTACTCATGGTGTGATTGTGGTAACGTACAGGAACTCAAGTCCTTTTGTTCACCCGACCTAGAATACCTCACAATCAAATGCCGACCCCATTACACCTCATTGAGATAATTTTCTTTAGTTATCATCACAGCCGTGTATATTCCCCCTCAAGCTGATACCACGACGGCTATCAAGGAACTACGCTGGACTTTGTGCTAACTGGAAAACACATATCCTGAGACAGCATTTATTGTAGCTGGGGACTTTAATAAAGTAAATCTGAGGGAAACACTTCAGAAATGTTATCAACACATCGCCTGCAGTACTCGCGCTTCCAAATATTTCAACCATTGTTACTCTCCCTTCGGCAAATCAGATCACGACACCATTTCCTATAGGCAGAAACTCAAACAGGAAGTACCCGTACTAGGGTCTATTCAACGCTGGTCTGAGCAATCGGAATCCATGCTTCTAGAATGTTTTGATCACGTGGACTGGGACATGTTCTGGGTTGGCTCTGAGAATAATATTGGTGTATACACTGACACGGGGACTGAGGCCGTCAGACACGGGGACCCAATGACTGTGAGCTCTCGTTCTCTTTGGCCAATGTGAGTAAGACATTTTAAGCTTGTTAACCCTCGCAAGGGTGACTGACGGCCCAGACGGCCTCCCTAGTCGTGTCCTCAGAGCATGCACAGACCAGCTGGCTCGACTATTTACGGACATATTCAACCTCTCCCTATCCCAGTCTACTGTCCCCACTTGCTTCAAGATGTGCACCATTGTTCCTGTACCCAAGAAAGTGAAGATAACTGAACTAAATGTCTATCGCCCCATAGCACTCACTTCTCTAACCATGAAGTGCTTTGAGAGGCTAGTTAAGGATCATATCACCTCTACCTTACCTGACACTCTAGACCCACTTCAATTTGCTTACCGCCGAAATAGATACACAGACGATGCCATTGCGCTGCACACTACCCTTTCCCATCTGGACAAGAAGAATACCTATGTAAGAAAGCTGTTCATTGACTATAGCCCAGCCTCATTAATATTGGGCCCTGGGTCTGAACCCCACCCTGTGCAACTGGGTCCTGGACTTCCTGACGGGCCAAACCCAGGTGGTGAAGGTTGGCAACAAAACCTCCACTATGCTGATGCTCAACACAGGGACCCCACAAGGGTGCATGCTCAGCCCCCTCCTGTACTCCCTGTTCACCCTTGACTGCATGGCCACACACGCCTTCAACTCAATCAAGTTTGCAGACGACACAACAGTAGTAACCCTGATTACCAACAATGATGAGACAGCCTACAGGGAGGATGTGAGGGCCTTGGAGGAGTGGTGACAGGAAAATAACCTCTCCCTCAACGTCAAGAAATGAAGGAGCTGATCGTGGACTTCAGGAGAGAGCAGAGGGAGCACACCCCCATCCACATCGACGGTGTGGTGAAGAAAGCGCAATAGTGCCTCTTCAACCTCAGGAGGCTGAAGAAATTTGACTTGGCCCCTAAGACCCTCACAAACTTTTACAGATGCACCAATGAGAGCATCCTGTCAGGCTGTATCACCGCCTGGTACAGCAACTGCAATAACTGCAGGGCTCTCCAGAGGGTAATGTGGCCTGCCCAAAGCACCACCAGGAGCCAACTGCCTGCCCTCCAGGACATCTACAGCACCCGGTGTCACAGGAAGGCAAATAAGATCATCAAGGACCTCAGCCACGGCCTGTTCACTCCGATATCATCCAGAAGGCGAGGTCAGTACAGGTTCATCAAAGCCAGCACAGAAGCTGTTTTTCAGTCTCTCTATCTGAAGGCCATCAGACTGTTAAATAGCCATCACTAGCTGGCATCCACCCAGTACCCTGACCTGAACTTAGTCACAGTCACTAGCCGGGTACCACCCAGTTACTCATCCATGCACCTTGGAGGGTGCTGCCATATGTACATAGATATGGAACACTCGTCACTTTATTAATGGAACACTCGTCACTTTAATAATGGAACACTCGTCACTTTAATAATGGAACACTGGTCACTTTAATAATGGAACACTCGTCACTTTAATAATGGAACACTCGTCACTTTAATAATGGAACACTCGTCACTTTAATAATGGAACACTCGTCACTTTAATAATGGAACACTCGTCACTTTAATAATGGAACTCTGGTCACTTTAGTTATGTTTACATACGGTTTTACCCATTTAATATAAATGTACTGTATTTTAGTCAAGTGAGGTTGAAGAGGCACTGTTTTGTGTTCTTCACCACATCATCTATGTGGGTGGACCAGTTCAGATTGTCAGTGATATGTACTCTGAGTAACTTGAAGCTTTTCACCTAATCCACTGCGGGCCTTCCAATCCTCAAAACGTTAAACAGCTGCACCATTGAGAGCATCTTGACTGGCTGCATCACTGCCTGTTCTGGCAACAGCACAGCCCTCAATCACATGGCGCTACAGAGGGTGGTACGGACAGCCCAGTACATCACTGGGGCCGAGCTCCCTGCCATCCAGGACCTCTATCAGGCGGTGTGAAAGGAAGGCCTGGAAAGACTCCAGCCACCCAAGCCATGGACTGTTCTCTGTAAGCACCCAGTTTATATATATATATATAAATATAGGGTTTCCTAATGATCAATTAGCCTTTTAAAATGATAATCTTGGTTTAGGCCGATGTCGATATTCCATAAGAAATCCAACGTTTCCAGCTACAATTGTCATTTACAACACTAACAATGTCTACACTATATTTCTGATCAATTCAATATTATTTTAATGGACAAGAAATGTGCTTTTCTTTCAAAAACAAGAACATTTCTAAGTGACCCCAAACTTTTCATCTGTAGTGTATATCTACATCTATCATTCCAGTCTCCCTGCTCATAAATATGGAACTGACTCTGTACATCTACATCTATCATTCCAGTCTCCCTGCTCATAAATATGGAACTGACTCTGTACATCTACATCTATCATTCCAGTCTCCCTGCTCATAAATATGGAACTGACCCTGTACATCTACATCTATCATTCCAGTCTCCCTGCTCATAAATATGGAACTGACTCTGTACATCTACATCTATCATTCCAGTCTCCCTGCTCATAAATATGGAACTGACTCTGTACATCTACATCTATCATTCCAGTCTCCCTGCTCATAAATATGGAACTGACTCTGTACATCTACATCTATCATTCCAGTCTCCCTGCTCATAAATATGGAACTGACTCTGTACATCTACATCTATCATTCCAGTCTCCCTGCTCATAAATATGGAACTGACTCTGTACATCTACATCTATCATTCACCTTCTCTATGGTGTTCTTTTCATTTCATTGTCTTCATTTGGTATTTCATCTACATCTGTTTATTGCTCATAAATTGAATTGTTGGGTTTATTCCAGTCTTGCTCATAAATATGGAACTGACTTTCACTCTATGTTTCCAGTTTTCATAAATTTGGAACTGACTCTGACATTCTATCATTCCAGTCTCCTGCTCATTATGGTGACTCTGTACATCTACATCTGATCATTCCAGTCTCCCTGCTCATTATGGTGACTCTGACATTGACACATCATTAGTCTCCCTGTTTCATAAATATGGTACGTGACATTGAACACTAGTCTCCTGATTATGGAACTGACTCTGACATCACATCTATCATTCCAGTCTCCCTTCATAAACATGGAACTGACTCTGTACATCACATCTATCATTCCAGTCTTTCATAAATATGGAACTGATCTGTACATCTACATCTATCATTCCAGTCTCCTGCTCATAAATATGGAACTGACTCTGTACATCTACATCTATCATTCCAGTCTCCCTGCTCATAAATATGGAACGATCTACATCTATCATTCCAGTCTCCCTGCTCATAAATATGGAACTGACTCTACATCTATCATTCCAGTCTCCCTGCTCATAAATATGGAACTGACTCTGTACATCACATCTATCATTCCAGTCTCCCTGCTCATAAATATGGAACTGACTCTGTACATCTACATCTATCATTCCAGTCTCCCTGCTCATAAATATGGAACTGACTCTGTACATCTACATCTATCATTCCAGTCTCCCTGCTCATAAATATGGAACTGACTCTGTACATCTACATCTATCATTCCAGTCTCCCTGCTCATAAATATGGAACTGACTCTGTACATCTACATCTATCATTCCAGTCTCCCTGCTCATAAATATGGAACTGACTCTGTACATCTACATCTATCACAGTCTTGCTTAATGTTCTTTTCATCTACATTGTCATTCTAGTTTGTATTTGGAACTTGTGTGTTTATTGATCTTGATTGTTGGGTTTAGGACTTGATTTAGTCAGGAAAGGACTTTCATTGTACATAAATATGAACTGACGTGACATTGAACACTATCATTAGTCTCCCTGATTAGTACGTGACATTGAACACTACTGATTAGTACGTGACATTGAACACTATGATCTGATTCTCATTCCAGTTTATGACATTGAACACTAATGATTACTAGTATATGACATTGAACACTAATCTATGATTAGTCCCTGTGACATTGAACACTACATGAACATTAGTTCATTTTTCATGATTAGTTTGTGACATTTTAATGATTGATTGTTTAGTTTAGTGACATTGAACAGGAAATGATTAGTTTGTGCACGTGACATTGAACACTAATGATTAGTTTAGTACGTGACATTGAACACTAATGATTAGTACGTGACATTGAACACTACTGATTAGTCCGTGACATTGAACACTAATGATTAGTTTAGTACATGACATTGAACACTAATGATTAGTCCGTGACATTGAACACTAATGATTAGTTTAGTATGTGACATTGAACACTAATGATTAGTTTAGTTCGTGACATTGAACACTAATGATTAGTTTAGTACGTGACATTGAACACTAATGATTAGTCCGTGACATTGAACACTACTGATTAGTACGTGACATTGAACACTAATGATTAGTTTAGTATGTGACATTGAACACTAATGATTAGTTTAGTACGTGACATTGAACACTAATGATTAGTTTAGTACGTGACATTGAACAGTAATGATTAGTTTAGTACGTGACATTGAACACTAATGATTAGTTTAGTATGTGACATTGAACAGTAATGATTAGTTTAGTATGTGACATTGAACACTACTGATTAGTTTAGTACGTGACATTGAACAGTAATGATTAGTTTAGGCTGCTGATATTTTCTTCATCCACCACATGCCTTTGTCTTTGACTATTTTTATTTGTTTTGTCGTTATAAAAAGTTATCTGCAAATCTGCTTTTGTGTTTTCATAGTTGTAACAAAGGTACTCCATGAATAAAATAGATTTGACACTTTTACACATACAATTCTGTGATATTTTAGCTTTTTATTTTTGTTAACATAAGCTAATGAAAAAGTTCAAATATTTACATTTGGTTTTCTAATGTTACCTAACACCTTCGTAAACACAACCAAATGACATTGACACGGAGGGGGGTCCAGTGAGGCATTTGTAGTTAAATGGATTCATTAGACTGGTGGCTGTGCTCCTGGCTATTAACCCATAGGGTTTTTTTTGACTGGTGACATTGACACTCCAGACCCGGCATTTGTAGTTAAATGGATTCATTAGACTGGTGGCTGTTGGTGCTCCTCCAGACTATTAACCCATAGGGTTGTTTTTACTGTCAGTAATGACATTGACACGGAGGGGGTCCAGTGAGGCATTTGTAGTTAAATGGATTCATTAGACTGGTGGCTGTTGGTGCTCCTCCATACCCGGCTATTAACCCATAGGGTTGTTTTTACTGTCAGTAATGACATTGACACGGAGGGGGGGGTCCAGTGAGGCTTTTGTAGTTAAATGGATTCATTAGACTGGTGGCTGTTGGTGCTCCTCCAGACCCGGCTATTAACCCATAGGGTTGTTTTTACTGTCAGGGAGCTTTGAGGGTGAAATGCTCAGAACGTCTTTGTCTTTGATGATATTTGTCTGAACGTACTGCTAGAGTGTAAAATACACATTTAACATGTCTTATTAATATGCTTTATATGCTTTAGAATGACACTTCCAGTTTTGGCGGGAAAGACTGGGTTACCTGGGAGAAAATGTCTATTTTCAGTATGGAACATTTGTAAAATACAGGGAAAATATTCAACCCTAGTTCTGGAGTTCCAAGATGATCTTTGTAAGAAAAGCAGTTTCGTTGGTGGACTAGATTGTCTATCAGCTGAAAACTCTTGAACAAAAGACAATAAAAAACGGATCAAATACAGTTGCAACATCTAGCCATGTATTCACGTTGTAAACATTAGACCTGGTAAATGTGTAAGAAATGAAAGCTAAACGTACCGTTATAATACAACCTGTCTGTAATGGGGTTTACTCTGTGCTGACAGACTCACTGACTGTAACCTCACAGACACATCCTGTGAAGTGTTGGTCTCAGCTCTCAGTTCAAACACCTCACATCTGAGAGAGATGGATCTGAGTAACAATGACCTGAAGGATTCAGGAGTGAAGCTGCTCTCTGCTGGACTGGGGAATCCCCACTGTAAACTGGAGACTCTGAGGTCAGTATTCCTGTAGTTGGTCAACAAGATATAACCTTTAATTAGATCCACATATAATGGTTTTACATTTAAATGCTTACTCTGTTCATAGACTCGCTGGCTGTAAACTCACAGAAGCATCTTGTGAAGTGTTGGCCTCAGTTCTCAGCCAAAACTCCTCACATCTGAGAGAGCTGGATCTGAGTAACAATGACCTGAAGGATTCAGGAGTGAAGCTGCTCTCTGCTGGACTGGGGAATCCCCACTGTAAACTGGAGACTCTGAGGTCAGTGTTCCTGTAGTTGGTCAACAGGTGGTAGATGTTCACCAGATCCACGTGTGTTTAAGGATGAAAATACACAATTCAATGTAATGTGTGTATATATATATATATATACCCACACACACAGATGTAGACTTTACTGTATCTTCAGTGTATTTGGAAAGTATTCAGACCCCTTAACTTTTTCCACATTTTGTTACGTTATAGCCTTAATCTCCAATGGATTAAATAGTTTTTTCAATCTACACACAATACCCCATAATGACATCACAATACCCCATAATGACATCACAATACCCCATAATGACATCACAATACCCCATAATGACATCACAATACCCCATAATGACATCACAATACCCCATAATGACATCACAATACCTCATAATGACATCACAATACCCCATAATGACATCACAATACCCCATAATGACATCACAACACCCCATAATGACATCACCCCATAATGACATCACAATACCCCATAATGACATCACAATATCACAATACCCCATAATGACATCACAATAACCCATAATGACATCACAATACCCCATAATGACATCACAACCCGTAATGACATCACAATACCCCGTAATGACATCACAATACCCCGTAATGACATCACAATACCCCGTAATGACATCACAACACCCCGTAATGACATCACAAACCCCGTAATGACATCACAATACCCCGTAATGACATCACAACACCCGTAATGACATCACAATACCCCGTAATGACATCACAATACCCCATAATGACATCACAATACCCCATAATGACATCACAATACCCCATAATGACATCACAATACCCCATAATGACAAAGCAAAAACATGTTTTTAGATTTTTTTTTGTGCAAATGTATAAATAAAAAAAACTGAGAATTTCACATTTACGTAAGTATTCTGACCCTTTACTCAGTACTTTGTTGAAGCACCTTTGGCAGCGATTACAGCCTCGAGTCTTCTTGGGTATGACGCTACAAGCTTGGCACACCTGTATTTGGGGAGTTTCTCCCATTCTTCTCAGTTTGGATGGGGAGCACTGCTGCACAGCTATTTTAAGGTCTCCAGAGATGTTTGATCGGGTTCAAGTCCGGACTGTGGCTGGGCCACTCAAGGACATTGAGACTTGTCCCAAAGCCACTCCTGCATTGTCTTGGGTGTGTGTTTAGGGTCGCTGTTCTGTAGGAAGATGAACCGTCGCCCCAGTTAGGTCCTGAGCGCTCTGGAGCAGGTTTTCATCAAGGATCTCTCTGTACTTTCCTCCGTTAATCGTTCCTCGATCCTGACTGGTCTCCCAGTCCCTGCCGCTGAAAAACATCCCCACAGCATGATGCTGCCACCACCATGCTTCACCGTAGGGATGGTGTCAGATTTCCTCCAGACGTGATGCTTGGCATTCAGGCCTAAGAGTTCAATCTTGCTTTCATCTTGTTTCTCATGGTCTGAGTCCTTTAGGTGCCCTTTGGTAGACTTCAAGGGGCCTGACTACTTTCCTAAGAGACTTTTGGCAAACTTCAAGGGGCCTGACTACTTTCCTAAGAGACTTTTGGCAAACTTCAAGGGGCCTGACTACTTTCCTAAGAGACTTTTGGTAGACTTCAAGGGGCCTGACTACTTTCCTAAGATACTTTTGGTAAACTTCAAGGGGCCTGACTACTTTCCTAAGATACTTTTATTATTTTTAGATGCATCTTTTTATGTTCAAAGAATAGCAGTGTGATTTTGAAATCATGTTTAACTCTCTGCAGCTTGTCGCTCTGTGGAGTCGAAGAGGAAGGCTGTGCATCTCTGGTCTCAGCTCTGAGGTCAAACCCCTCACACCTGAAAGAGCTGGACCTGAGTAACAATCGCTCAGGAGACACAGGAGTCAGACTGCTCTCTGCTGGACTGGAGGATCCACACTGCAGACTGGAGAAACTCAAGTATGTAGAGGGTTTGTGTCAATATGTGTTGATGATTGACATACTGCAATAGAGCTTGAGACCTCCTGAGTGGAGGGACAGGTACTGGTAGATCAGAGTAGACCACCTGAGTGGAGGGACAGGTACTGGTAGATCAGAGTAGACCACCTGAGTGGAGGGACAGGTACTGGTAGATCAGAGTAGACCTCAAGGGACAAGTGTCTGGTAGATCAGAATAGACCACCCTGGAGGGACAAGTGTCTGGTAGATCAGAATAGACCACCTGAGTGGAGGGACAGGTACTGGTAGATCAGAGTAGACCACCTGAGTGGAGGGACAGGTACTGGTAGATCAGAGTAGACCACCTGAGTGGAGGGACAGGTACTGGTAGATCAGAGTAGACCACTTGAGTGGAGGGACAGGTGTCTGGTAGATCAGATAGACCACCTGAGTGGAGGGACAAGTGTCTGGTAGATCTGACCACCTGAGTGGAGGGACAAGTGTCTGGTAGATCAGAGTAGACCACCTGAGTGGAGGGACAGGTACTGGTAGATCAGAGTAGACCACCTGAGTGGAGGGACAAGTGTCTGTAGATCAGAGTAGACCACCTGAGTGGAGGGACAAGTGTCTGGTAGATCTAGACCACCTGAGTGGAGGGACAGATACTGGTAGATCAGAGTAGACCACCTGAGTGGAGGGACAGGTACTGGTAGATCAGAGTAGACCACCTGAGTGGAGGGACAGATACTGGTAGATCAGAGTAGACCACCTGAGTGGAGGGACAGATACTGGTAGATCAGAGTAGACCACCTGAGTGGAGGGACAGGTACTGGTAGATCAGAGTAGCATAGCTCTATCACCACCTTTGTATTAACCAGTATGGGCCGGCGTCAGAGGTCTGAACACACCAACACACAAACCACAACCTGAGAAAAAAAACATTGAAATACTTTATTACTTCCAAGTTCATAGGATCCCGTGGATAAGATGTGAGGTGGCCTATTAAATGCCAAATAAATAATGTTGAGCAATATTCCAAATGCCGGTATCACAGAATTGAGAATTTTTGTATTTTTCATTTTTTTTATGAGCATTTATGTCCCCTTGTTCTCATGTTGTTTTTTTGGTCTCGTTCGCTCCTTCTCTGCTGTGCACCTTCCCATTTACACCAGAGATCTGTATATAATGTCGAGATGCTCATGTCTCCGCCCTAACAGTAGGAGTCGTTGTCTCAAAGTTGGGAAGGCAGACGACAAGCTTAAAATATGCTTATAGAAACGCGAGTGGCCTTATTTTGGACATATTTGAGTGAAAGTGAAAAATCTCGCTTCACCTCTTCCTCTTTGGTTTACATTACACACACACACTAAGCCCCTCGCCCAGCCACTCTCGCTAACAAAGTTGAGAGATCAAATCTTCCTCTCTGACAAGGGTTTTCAACTCTCTATTTGCATTTGAGGTTTGGTCCAACAGAATGGGTCATATGTACACCACAACACATGGAGACATTATACTGTAATAGAGGAGAAGTTAACCTTTTCTAATGAAACCCTGTTTATGTCTCAACTCCTCAGATTGAGAGCAGAGCAGACACTACTACAGCAGGAGTATCAATGAACATAAGTTGGCTAAACTTGAAATATAAAGATTAACTGGCTAATCACTAGCCCGTGGGCTTGAGAGATTGTTGATGAGACCTGTGTTAATTTTCTATAGTCTAATGCCTGCTACAAAAAGTTGTTAGAACTGTAAGATACACAGTCTACAACACCTCCCCTGTAGTTATATAGGACCCAGCCCACTGTAAGATACACAGTCTACAACACCTCCCCTGTAGTTATATAGGACCCAGCCTACTGTAAGATACACAGTCTACAACACCTCCCCTGTAGTTATATAGGACCCAGCCCACTGTAAGATACACAGTCTACAACACCTCCCCTGTAGTTATATAGGACCCAGCCCACTGTAAGATACACAGTCTACAACACCTCCCCTGTAGTTATATAGGACCCAGCCCACTGTAAGATACACAGTCTACAACACCTCCCCTGTAGTTATATAGGACCCAGCCCACTGTAAGATACACAGTCTACAACACCTCCCCTGTAGTTATATAGGACCCAGCCCACTGTAAGATACACAGTCTACAACACCTCCCCTGTAGTTATATAGGACCCAGCCCACTGTAAGATACACAGTCTACAACACCTCCCCTGTAGTTATATAGGACCCAGCCCACTGTAAGATACACAGTCTACAACACCTCCCCTGTAGTTATATAGGACCCAGCCCACTGTAAGATACACAGTCTACAACACCTCCCCTGTAGTTATATAGGACCCAGCCTACTGTAAGATACACAGTCTACAACACCTCCCCTGTAGTTATATAGGACCCAGCCCACTGTAAGATACACAGTCTACAACACCTCCCCTGTAGTTATATAGGACCCAGCCCACTGTAAGATACACAGTCTACAACACCTCCCCTGTAGTTATATAGGACCCAGCCCACTGTAAGATACACAGTCTACAACACCTCCCTGTAGTTATATAGGACCCAGCCCACTGTAAGATACACAGTCTACAACACCTCCCCTGTAGTTATATAGGACCCAGCCCACTGTAAGATACACAGTCTACAACACCTCCCCTGTAGTTATATAGGACCCAGCCCACTGTAAGATACACAGTCTACAACACCTCCCCTGTAGTTATATAGGACCCAGCCCACTGTAAGATACACAGTCTACAACACCTCCCCTGTAGTTATATAGGACCCAGCCCACTGTAAGATACACAGTCTACAACACCTCCCCTGTAGTTATATAGGACCCAGCCCACTGTAAGATACACAGTCTACAACACCTCCCCTGTAGTTATATAGGACCCAGCCCACTGTAAGATACACAGTCTACAACACCTCCCCTGTAGTTATATAGGACCCAGCCCACTGTAAGATACACAGTCTACAACACCTCCCCTGTAGTTATATAGGACCCAGCCCACTGTAAGATACACAGTCTACAACACCTCCCTGTAGTTATATAGGACCCAGCCCACTGTAAGATACACAGTCTACAACACCTCCCCTGTAGTTATATAGGACCCAGCCCACTGTAAGATACACAGTCTACAACACCTCCCCTGTAGTTATATAGGACCCAGCCCACTGTAAGATACACAGTCTACAACACCTCCCCTGTAGTTATATAGGACCCAGCCCACTGTAAGATACACAGTCTACAACACCTCCCCTGTAGTTATATAGGACCCAGCCCACTGTAAGATACACAGTCTACAACACCTCCCCTGTAGTTATATAGGACCCAGCCCACTGTAAGATACACAGTCTACAACACCTCCCCTGTAGTTATATAGGACCCAGCCCACTGTAAGATACACAGTCTACAACACCTCCCCTGTAGTTATATAGGACCCAGCCCACTGTAAGATACACAGTCTTTTAGCAAACCGCACCAATTTCGGTCCCTCTGCCAATAGTGGAGCAAAATTCATGTCATGCCTCCCTTTTCGCTGTCTTAATCGTTCTTCTCGCCATCACTCTCTTCCTTTGATACTCCATGAGGTTTCTAGAGTCCCCAAATTCCTCCTCACTATCTGTCTTCGTCGCCAGCACCCTAACCAGCAGCGAACGACAACCTACCACCATTAGAGTGAGTGCTATACAGATACCTGCTAAGTTTATGAAACCCAACTTTCATCAAAGCACAATACAAGTTTCTCAGAGTCCCAGACAAAGTTGGAAAGCAGGCCCAGTGTCAGCAATTATTTAAGGATTTGGTGATGTCATTCCTTGCAAAACTGTAATCACACCTTCACATGTTATTGAAGTGTTGTGGTTGCAGGTTCATCTGCCTCATCTAATGCCTATTTTTTGGGGATGTTGCTATAGGCCACCAAGTGATAACAGTCAGTATCTAGTATGTTTGTGAAATGCTTGATAGAGTATGTGATGTAAACTGTTTATGAACAAACAAAGTAAAAAACTCAAATAAACGTCTAGAAAAAGATCAAACCGAGTTTATTCACCCTCTGGGTCAAACAACTGCAAAGATGATTACACTAAGCATGATTACACAAGCACATACGTATATTTATATCCTCCTACTAGGCGGAGTCAACTCCTTGCACATCTAGAGTGCCTTGCGAAAGTATTCGGGCCCCTTGAGCTTTGCGACCTTTTGCCACATTTCAGGCTCAAACATAAAGATATAAAACTGTATTTTTTTGTGAAGAATCAACAACAAGTGGGACACAACCATGAAGTGGAATGACATTTATTGATATTTCAAACTTTTTTAACAAATCAAAAACTGAAAAAATGGGCGTGCAAAATTATTCTGCCACTGGCATTAAACAAGTCCCAGGCCATGTATGCTGATGATACAACCACAGCTAGAGAAATCAACTAGAGGTCGACCGATTATGATTTTTCAACGCCGATGCCGATACCGATTAATCTGTTTTTTTGTTGTAATAATGACAATTACAACAATACTGAATGAACACTTATTTTAACATAATATAAATCAATTTCGCCTCAAATAAATAATGAAACATGTTCAATTTTGTCTAAATAATGCAAAAACAAAGTGTTGGAGAAGAAAGTAAAAATGTGCCAATATGCCATGTAAAAATGTGTGCCATGTAAAAAACTAACGTTTAAGTTCCTTGCTCAGAACATGAGAACATATGAAAGTTGGTGGTTCCTTTTAACATGAGACTTCAATATTCCAAGGTAAGAGGTTTTAGGTTGTAGTTAATATAGTATTTATAGGACTATTTCTCTCTATACCGTTTGTATTTAATTTACCTTTAACTATTGGATGTTCTTATAGGCACTATAGTATTGCCAGTGTAACAGTATAGCTTCCGTCCCTCTCCTCGCTCCTACCTGGGCTCGAACCAGGAACACATCGACAACAGCCACACTTGAAGCAGCGTTACCCTTCGCTCCACAAAAGCCACGGCAAACCACTCCAAATCTAAAAGCGAGTGACGTTTGAAACAGTTTAGCGTTTAACTATTAGCGCACCCCCAGCTAACTAGCGAGCCATTTCACATTGGTTACACCAGCCATTAGGCTGATAGGCTTGAAGTCATAAACAGCGCTGTGCTTGCGAAGAGCTGCTGGCAAAACGCACGAAAGTGCTGTTTGAATTAATGATTACGGGCCTGCTGCTGCTCAGTCAGACTGCTCTATCAAATCAGACTTAATTATAACATAATAACACACAGAAATACGAACGAGCCTTTGGTCATTAATATGGTGGAATCCGGAAACTATCATTTCGAAAATAAAACATTTATTCTTTCAGTGAAATACGGAACCGTTCTGTATTTTATCTAACGGGTGGCATCCCTAAGTCTAATTATTCTTGTTACATTGCACAACCTTCAATGTTATGTTATAATTACGTAGAATTCTGGCAAATTAGTTCACAATGAGCCAGGCGGTCCAAACTGTTGCATATACCCTGACTCTGCGTGCAATGAATGCAAGAGAAATGACACAATTTCACCTGGTTTATATTGCCTGCTAACCTGGATTAGTAGTTATAACTAGTGATTATGATTGATTGTTTTTTATAAGATATGTTTAATGCTAGCTAGCAACTTACCTTGGCTTCTACTGCATTCGCGTAACAGGCAGGCTACTCGTGGAGTGCAATGGTTAGAGCGTTGGACTAGTAACTGTGCGGTTGCAAGATTGGATCCCCTGAGCTAACAAGGTGAAAATCTGTCGTTCTGCCCCTGAACGAGGCAGTTAACCCACCGTTCCTAGGCTGTCATTGAGAATAAGAATGTGTTCTTAACTGACTTGCCTAGTTAAATAAAGGTATAATTATTAAAAAAATTAAATCGGAAATCGGCGCACAAAAATACCGATTTCTGATTGTTATGAAAACTTGAAATCGGCCCTAATTAATTGGCCATTCCGATTAATCAGTCAACCTCTAAAATCAACTCTAAACAAAGAGTTGCAGTCACTTTTGGAATGGGTGGCCAGAAATAAACTGGCCCTGAATATCTCTAAAACTAAGAGCATTATATTTGGTACAAATCATTCCCTAAGTTCTAGACCTCAGCTGAATCTGGTAATGAATAGTGTGACTGTTGAGCAAGTTGAGGAGACTAAATTACTTGGTGTTACCTTAGAATGTAAACTGTCATGGTCAAAACATATAGATTCAATGGTTGTAAAGATGTAAAATTGTAAAGATGGAGAGAGGTCTGTCTCTGACACCACACAAAGCAGACTCTAGTTTTATCTTATCTTGATTATTGTCCAGTCGTAGTCAATTGCTGCAAAGAAGGACCTAGTTAAGATGCAGATGGCTCCGAACAGAGCAGCATGTTTTGCTCTTCATTGTACTTGGAGGGCTAATATCAATACTATACATGCCAGTCACTCTTGGGGTTCAGGAAAGACTGACTGCATCACTTCTTGTTTTTATAATTTACTGTCTACTTCTGCTTCCCTTACAGTGTGGAACCTGGTGGAGTGAACACAATCAAACCTTGGCCTAGAAAATGTGAGTGTTGACTGCTGTGAAGAATTAGCCTGTTAATACTTATTTCAAGTTGACTCAAATAAATATAATGTTTCATAGCTTGCTTGATAAGTGAGCTATGTATCTGTGGTTACACACTGACAGGACTGTTGGGGTTTTATTTTGTGTGGGTGGGTGGGTGGGTGGAATATATGACCATAGAGTATATGCCTTCAGAATGTAGTCATACCCCTTGACTTATTCCACATTTTGTTATGCCTCAGCCTGAATTCAAAATTGTATCTCACCCATCTACACACAATATCCCATAATAACCTACTTTACATAAGTATTCACACCCCTGAGTCAATACTTTGTAGAAGCATATTTTGGCAGAGATTACAGCTGTGAGTCTTTCTGGGTAATTTTTAAGAGTTTACCACACCTGGATTGTGCAACATTTACCCAGTATTCCTTTCAACGCTCTTCGAACTCTGTCAAGTTGGTTGCTGATCATTGCGAGAAAACATTTTCAGGTCTTGCCATAGATTTTCAAGTAGATTTAACCAAAAACTGTAACTCCGCCACTCAGAAACATTCATTGTCTTCTTGGTAAGCAAGTCCAGTGTAGATTTGGCCTTGTGTTTTAGGTTATTGTCCTGCTGAAAGGATAATTATTCTCCCAGTGTCTGGTGGAAAGCAGACTGAACCAGATTTTCCTCTAGGATTTTGCCTGTGCTTAGCTCAGTTCAGTTTATTTTATCCTGAAAAACTCCCCAGTCCTTAACGATTACAAGCAGAACCATTACATGATGCAGCCACCACCATGCTTGAATATGGAGAGTGGTACTCAATAATGTGTTTTATTGGATTTGCCACAAACATAGCATTTTATATTCAAGACAAAAAGTTAATTGCTTTGCCACAATTTTCACAGTATTACTTTAGTTACTTTTTGCAAACAGGACGCATGTTTTGGAATATTTTTATTCTGTACAGGCTTCCTTCTTTTCACTCTGTCAATTAGGTTAGTATTGTAGGGTAACTACAATGTTGTTGATCCATCCTCAGTTTTCTCCAGCCATTAAACTCTGTAACTGTTTTAAAGTCACCATTGGCCTCATGGTGAAAACCCTGAGCGGTTTCCTTTCTCTCCAGTAACTGAGTTAGGAAGGATGCCAGTATCTTTATAGTGACTGGGTGTATTGATAAACCATCCAAAGTGTAATTAATAACTTCACCATACTCAAAGGGATATTCAATATCTGTTTTAACTTTTTTTTTTTTAACCTATCTAGCAATAGGTGCCCTTCTTTGCGAGGCATTGGAAAACCTCTTTGGTCTTTGTGGTTGAATTTGTGTTTGAAATTCACTGCCCGACTGAGGGACCTTACAGATAATTGTATGTTTGGGGTACAGAGATGAGGTAGTCTTTCAAAAATCATGATAAACACAATTATTGTACACAGAGTGAGTCCATGCAACTTATTATGTGACTTGTTAAGCAAATTGTTACTAATTTGGGCTTGCCATAACGAAGGGCTTGAATACTTATTGACTCAAGACATTTCAGTTTCCATTGAATTAATTTGTAAACATTTGGTAAAACATTGACATTATGTTGTATTGTGCCATTGGCTAAAAAAAATGTAATAGAATCCATTTTCAGGCTGTATCACAATAAAATGTGGGGAAAGTCAAGGGTTGTGAATACTTTCTGAAGATACTGATCATTCAACAAGTCTTAAATTACCTTTTTATATGAAGACGATTAACTATATATTGTGTCTTGGTGTCCCCCATCAGATGCCTGTGATCTCACACTGGACCCAAACACAGTAAACCAACAGCTCTCTCTGTCTGAGGAGAACAGAAAGGTGACACGTAGGAGAGAGAAGCAGCCGTATCCTGATCACCCAGAGAGATTTGAGTACTGCAGACAGGTGCTGTGTAGAGAGGGTCTGACTGGACGCTGTTACTGGGAGGTAGAGTGGAGTGGGAGAAGGGCTGTTATAGGAGTGACATATAAAGGAATCAGCAGGAGAGGAAAGAGTACAGACTGTCTGATTGGATTAAATGACAAGTCCTGGAGTCTGCAATGCTCTGACCAACATTACACGGCCTGGCACAATCATAAACCCACTTCCATAGAAGCCCCCTCATCCAGCTTCCACAGAGTAGGAGTGTATCTGGACTGGCCTGCCGGCACTCTGTCCTTCTACAGAGTCTCCTTTGACACACTGACCCACCTGCACACATTCACCTCCACATTCACTGAGCCCCTCTATCCAGGGTTTAGGTTTTACTGTGACACCTCAGTGTCCCTGTGTCAGGTGTAGGGCTGACCCCATTTAGTCTACTGGTCGATCGTTTGGTCGATAAGCTGTTGGTCAGCCGAGATTTATTTAGTCAAGCAGTGGCAAATATATATAAAAATGTTATGGCACGTGAGACAGCTGTTTGATTCACACCTGTCTGAGTGGAATTATCCATTGTGGATGTTGCAGGGATGGAACACCAGTTTATTTCACCTTTATTTAGCCAGTTAGGCCAGTTGAGAACAAGTTCTCATTTACAACTGTGACCTGGCCAACATAAAGCAAAGCAGTGCGACACAATCAACAACACAGTTACACATAAACAAACATACAGTCAATAATACAATAGAAAAATCTATGTACAGTGTGTGCAAATGTAGAAGAGTAGGGAGGTAAGGCAATAAATAGGACTTAAGAGGAGAAATAATTACAATTTAGCATTAACACTGGAGTGGTAGATGTGCAGATGATGATGTGCAAGTAGAGATACTGGGGGGCAAAAGAGCAAGAGGGGATGTGTAACGGCTGTTGTTGGTGGAAGAAGGTGAGGACCAAGGTGCAGCGTGGTACGTGTCCATATTTGTTCAAATGAACACGAAAATAACAAAGAGAAACAACCGAAAACAGAGAGTGTTTAATTTGAATTGGGTATCAAAACATAGAGCAATTTAATTCCTGTAACAACCATGCGTAGGGCTGGTGCCATGTACCCCGGCCCGAGGAGAAGCACTGGAGACCAGATGCGCAGAGCCGGCTTCATGGCACCTGCCCACTCTAGCCCAGCTGATCCGGGGAGCTGGGATGTAGAGCACCGGGCTAAGCACGCGTACTGGGGGCAACGTGCGCTCCACCGCATAACACGGTGCCTGACCAGTACGACTGACCACGGTAAGCACGGGGAGTTGGCTCAGGTCTCATACCTGACTTAACCACACTCCCCGTGTGCCCCCACCCAATACATTTTTGGGGCTGCCTCTCGGGCTTCCAGCCGAGCTGCCGTGCTGCCTCCTCATACCGCCGCCTCTCCGCTTTCACTGCCTCCAGCTCAGCCTTGGGGCGGCGATATTCTCCAGCCTGTGCCCAGGGGCCCTTGCCGTCCAGAATCTCCTCCCAAGTCCAGTTCTACAAGTATCGCTGCCTCTCGTCACCACGCTGCTTGGTCCTTTGGTGGTGGGTGTTTCTGTAACGGCCGTTGTTGGTGGAAGAAGGTGAGGACCAAGGTGCAGCGTGGTACGTGTCCATATTTATTCAAATGAACACGAAAATAACAAAATAACAAGAGAAACAACCGAAAACAGTTCTGTCTGGTGCAGACACACAACAGAAAACAAACACCCACAAAACACAGGTGGAAAAAGGCTACCTAAGTATGATTCTCAATCAGAGACAACTAACGACACCTGCCTCTGATTGAGAACCATACCAGGCCAAACTCAAAAACCAACATAGAAAAACAAACATAGACTGCCCACCCCAACTCACGCACTGACCATACTAAAATAAAAACAAAGGAACTAAGGTCAGAACATGGCAGGAAGTAATAATATGGGGATGAGGTAGTTGGGTGTGCTATTTACAGATTGGCTGTGTACAGGTACAGTGATCGGTAAACTGCTCTGACAGCTGATGCTTAAAGTTAGAGAGGAAGATATAAGACTCCAGCTTCAGTGATTTTTGCAGTTCGTTCTAGTCATTGGCAGCAGAGAACTGGAAGGAAAGGCGGCCAAAGGAAGTGTTGGATTAGGGGATGACCAGTGAAATATACCTTCTAGAGCGTGTGCTACGGGTGGGTGTTGCTATGGTGTCCAATGAGCTGAGATAAGGCGGAACTTTATCTAGCAGAGACTTAGATGACCTGGAGCCAGTGGGTTTGGCGATGAGTATGAAGCGAGGGCCAGCCAACGAGATCATACAGGTCGCAGTGGTGGGTAGTATATGGGGCTTTGGTGACAAAACGGATGGCACTGTGATAGACTGCATCAGGTTTTCTGAGTAGAGTGTTGGAAGATATTTTGTAAATGACATTGCCGAAGTCAAGGATCGGTAGGATAGTCAGTTTTACGAGGGTCTGTTTGGCAGAATGAGTGAAGGAGGCTTTGTTGCGAAATAGGAAGCCGATTCTAGATTTAATGTTGGATTGAAGATGCTTAATGTGAGTCTGGAAGGAGAGTTTACAGTCTAACCAGACACCTAGGTATTTGTAATTGTCCACAAATTGTCACGTTTGCTCCTGCTCTTCCCTTCCCCTGGCACTTGAGGGCGCCAGATTACCCTGCGTCACACGTTCCATTCATCACTCACACCTGCCTTCCCTCGTCACTTGCATCAGCATTATTTGCCTCACCTGGACTCTATTATCTCCTGTTAATTTCCTTTGTTAAAACAATGCCACGGCATAATTGTAAGAGTATATAAGTAATGGAAAGCTTAGATCCCCACTCTTTCTTAACTAAGGCCAAAACTGCTTTCAAACGTGTTTCCCCTGTGATTCCCTTAAGGATTGTTGTGCGTTGACTGCTTGCATACTGACCTACAAAGGCAAAGAGCAGTAACTAGCAAACAGCAACAAAAAAAACAGCAAAACTGAAGATGAAAATGGCTTTAACGTGACGATGCACTGATGTATTATCTTATTATGAAGTCCTATTTTATATATATGTCACCCATGACCACTGATCTGACCTATGACCCCTAAAATGCTGATACTGCACTTGGCCTTTGTATGAATTTAAACAGCTGTATGGGTAATACAAAAGCAAAGAAATGTAAATGTGTTGATCCAACATTTAGTTGTTTTTCTGTTTGATGGAAACAGTTTGAGAGTTCTAACTACATTCCAACTGTATTGATGGTGTTTTGTACATCGTTGTGTTGTCATGTTTTGACTGATGTATTGTAGTATCCCTCAACTGTATTTAATGGTGTTTTGTACATAGTTGTGTTGTCATGTTTTGACTGATGTATTGTAGTAACCCCCAACTGTATTTAATGGTGTTTTGTAGTTGTGTTTTCATGTTTTGACTGATGTATTGTAGTAACCCCCAACTGTATTTAATGGTGTTTTGTACATAGTTGTGTTGTCATGTTTTGACTGATGTATTGTAGTATCCCCCAACTGTATTTAATGGTGTTTTGTAGTTGTGTTTTCATGTTTTGAATGTTTTAACCCAATTTAACCCAATTGAACACTGATGGGAGAACCTGGAGAGGTGCCTGAGACAGTATATTCCACCACCATCAACAAAACACCAAATGACGGAATTTCTTGTGGAGGAATGATGTCGCATCCCTCCAATAGAGTTCCAGACACTTGTAGAATGTATGTCAAGGCGTATCTACACCAAGGAGCATTGTTCTGGCAAAACGCCCTGTTAAGACACTGTGTTGGTGTTTACTTTATTTTGGCAGATACCTGTAGGTGTATGTCGCTCATCACTGCAATCCATCTGTTGTTGTACTTTATGCTGGTCTACATTGACATAGATCTGTTGTTGTACTTTATGCTGGTCTACATTGACATAGATCTGTTGTTGTACTTTATGCTGGTCTACATTGACATAGATCTGTTCTTGTACTTTATGCTGGTCTACATTGACATAGATCTGTTGTTGTACTTTATGCTGGTCTACATTGACATAGATCTGTTGTTGTACTTTATGCTGGTCTACATTGACATAGATCTGTTGTTGTACTTTATGCTGGTCTACATTGACATAGATCTGTTGTTGTACTTTATGCTGGTCTACATTGACATAGATCTGTTGTTGTACTTTATGCTGGTCTACATTGACATAGATCTGTTGTTGTACTTTATGCTGGTCTACATTGACATAGATCTGTTCTTGTACTTTATGCTGGTCTACATTGACATAGATCTGTTCTTGTACTTTATGCTGGTCATGTCTCTTACATACATTGCTTGTGAGAGAGAGAGAGAGAGAGAGAGAGAGAGAGAGAGAGAGAACAGGCAGAACCTGATATGTAAATTAGTTGAGCAAACAAAAGTATCTTTCGATGACCGAGTGATCATTTCAGACTCTGCTTCTGTTGAGAAAAATTAAAGGTAAGACGATTGTTATGGGTATTAATATAGGTGATGATATTGTTATGTCTATTCATATAGTTGATGATATTGTTATGTGTATTCATATAGTTGATGATATTGTTATGTGTATTCATATAGTTGATGATGTTATATGTATTCATATAGTTGATGATATTGTTATGTATATTCATATAGTTTATATTTTTGGTAGACAGAGTGTTATAATAGTCCTACTCTCCTTAAAATGTATTTGATGTAAATTAGATGGGGGAGGGATTGGTTCCGTGCCCATCTGTGTTCCCCAGGGTGATCTCTTACTGTATCATAGGCCTATCTTCTTGTCTTCTCAAAACAGGCTTAAAACACAACAAACAACAAACAATCATTTTCTCTTTCCAATCTACTGTTAACTCTTTTCACTCAGGAAGGTATTTTGTGTGAAAGAGAGACAATTCAATATTGTGGAAAGACTAACAGCAACTTACACTTCCTCAAAATCGGTTGTGTGTATTCATTGGAGCTCACCGTAGCAAAACGTTTGGCAACTTAAACCGTTTAGGTCACCTTGTACGGCGTTTGGAGCAAATCGTTTCTGCTTTGTTGCAAAACTTGTGGCTGCGGTGTAAACTAATGAATACGACCCAGGTAGTGGCCTATGACTCGGTTGTTGATGCCTGGTTGATGCTGACACCTGAACGTAACCTGAGAGGTGTACTATGATGCAAGTAGATATACTGGTTTTCTAAAGTTAGCTAGCTTCAGTTAACTTCACATTCCAGCTCAAACCCTCATCCATAGGAGTGTACAGAGCGCTAGTCATCAGGAAGGTGCTCTCAGCAGAAGGGAAAATATATAATGACTTGACAGTTTAATCATACAAAATGGCGCTAACTGGACGTGAGCATGTCAAATTCAATCAGTGGAGGCTGCTGAGGGGAGGACTTTCCACCTATTCAACTCCAGCCATTACCACAAGCCCGTCCTCCCCAATTAAGGAGCCACCAACCTCCTGTGAATTCAATATATACAATATTCATTCATCATAATTCTACATTTGATAAATGTATGATAAATGTAATTGTATCATAGTTCTACTATAGTGTAGTGATCTATACAACTTCCGACGTGCGTTTACTGTAAACACTGAGGCTGTACCCGCCTCAGTTACAGTTTTAACAGAGACCAAGAAGGCTATTTGATCACAACGTAGGCCTACCAGAGTGGCCTACCATCAAAAACAATGTAAAAAAAGGCATCCAATAACATTTAACATGGAAATAGATGTTCTATCATTCAGTCTGCAGTAGCAGCCAATGTGTGGTGTTCAATGTAAGTCTTCATTCCATGAGAAAAACCATGCAGGGCTTCACATGAACCTGTTGATCTACTTGTCCTTCACACAAGGAGGTGACTGAAAATGTTGTTGTGTTTGATGCAAGAAGCCACTTCACTAAATAAAACGCATCATTATTCCCACACCATTATTACAGAGAATCAGACACATTATGCGACCCTCTGCCCATTGGCTGTTTATTCAAGCATGTTTCAAAATACGACACTGCCAAGCGTGTGCAAAGCTGTCATCAAGGCAAAGGGCGGCTACTTTGAAGAATCTCAAATATAAAATATATTTTCATTTGTTTAACACTTTTTGGTTACAGCATGATTCCATATGTGTTATTTCATGGTTTTGATGTCTTCACTGTTATTCTACAATGTAGAAAATAGTACAAATAAAGAACAACCCTGGAATGAGTAGGAGTGTTCAAACATTTGACTGGTACTGTATGTGGCTAATGTTGCATTGATACGATCACAATTCCCACAGTGAAGGGAACCGTTGATGGTGATAACTAACGCGGAAAACTCTAGAAAGTTCTATCCCGTGTTTTTCTGCGCACTCTGATATTTCCTCTGGGTCTGCGAGCCTGCGCACGGGCTCAGCTTAGAGGGAACTGGGTTCGCTTCCGTCCCCTGCTGTTTGCTACTCTATTGATATCATAGGCTTCCTGACACCTGTTGAATAAAGCAACACCAGAATATGAGTAAAGGATTTTAGGATAATATCAGTAAGTGTTGATTTAGAGTTGTCTTCTGGGTTCAGCCTTCTAGCTGCCTTCATGAATTGGCTGAAATGTAACAAATGACATGTCTTCAGAGTTGGGAGATAACCACTCCTAGTTTAAATTACCATGACAACCATTTCTTTATTTCCCCAGAGCAACAAGGGTGATCTAGAGACGCAACCTTTGTAGAATCACAATCACCTTTATTCACCTAGTACATTTAAACATACATATGTAGGAAATCAATTTGAGAAAATATTCCTGCAGCATCAGGAAATGTGAATTATTATGTGGATTATAATTAATGTTTGTTTGTGGGGGTTGATAAATTGATATATAGCCTTTTTAAACCTCAAATATATTTCCTGCATTGCATGAAAGTTATTCTGTAGTGGGGGTGATCAAATTAAGATCTTAGATCTGTACTCAGAATTTGACTTGGTGATATGGTGCTGCTAGTGATAGACAACATTTAGAGACAGAATACAGACGGAGGAGTTTACACAGTTTACGGACAACATTATACACAAATAGCTAGAGTGAGCATTGAGCTATAAGAGAATGAGCAGTGGATATACACATTTAGACAACGGGTGGGTCTAATCCTGATTGCTGATTGGTTAAAACCGTATTCCAGCCTGTGTCTATTCCACAAATGACCACCGGCTAAATATATGACATTAAATTCCTATATACTCTGTTCCATTTGACTGCGCAATCCACTATCTCATCAGCCCAGCCAGGCGATTTATACATTTGATGTCCACTGTATAAAGCATCTCGACATTATCTCACTTGTCTTTTCTTTTTGTATAAACCTTGCTGTCTGTCTCTCCGGCAACATTGTTTCAATATTCAAATTCCATCTCCAGCTGTCGCAAAGTAATGAACGTGTCATGAATCGGGATGAGAGAGAATGGCAGGAAGCTTTTCTCAGCCGGTCGAAATCATGAATACAAAGAAAGTCTTTCCAGCTTCCAGTGATTGTGTTGGCTGTGTTGTTGGCTCCTCTGAACAACAGTGATTGTGTTGGCTGTGTTGTTGGCTCCTCTGAACAACAGTGATTGTGTTGGCTGTGTTGTTGGCTCCTCTGAACAACAGTGATTGTGTTGGCTGTGTTGTTGGCTCCTCTGAACAACAGTGATTGTGTTGGCTGTGTTGTTGGCTCCTCTGAACAACAGTGATTGTGTTGGCTGTGTTGTTGGCTCCTCTGAACAACAGTGATTGTGTTGGCTGTGTTGTTGGCTCCTCTGAACAACAGTGATTGTGTTGGCTGTGTTGTTGGCTCCTCTGAACAACAGTGATTGTGTTGGCTGTGTTGTTGGCTCCTCTGAACAACAGTGATTGTGTTGGCTGTGTTGTTGGCTCCTCTGAACAACAGTGATTGTGTTGGCTGTGTTGTTGGCTCCTCTGAACAACAGTGATTGTGTTGGCTGTGTTGTTGGCTCCTCTGAACAACAGTGATTGTGTTGGCTGTGTTGTTGGCTCCTCTGAACAACAGTGATTGTGTTGGCTGTGTTGTTGGCTCCTCTGAACAACAGTGATTGTGTTGGCTGTGATTGTGTTGGCTTGTGTATGGCTCCTCTGAACAACAGTGATTGTGTTGGCTGTGTTGTTGGCTCCTCTGAACAACAGTGATTGTGTTGGCTGTGTTGTTGGCTCCTCTGAACAACAGTGATTGTGTTGGCTGTGTTGTTGGCTCCTCTGAACAACAGTGATTGTGTTGGCTGTGTTGTTGGCTCCTCTGAACAACAGTGATTGTGTTGGCTGTGTTGTTGGCTCCTCTGAACAACAGTGATTGTGTTGGCTGTGTTGTTGGCTCCTCTGAACAACAGTGATTGTGTTGGCTGTGTTGTTGGCTCCTCTGAACAACAGTGATTGTGTTGGCTGTGTTGTTGGCTCCTCTGAACAACAGTGATTGTGTTGGCTGTGTTGTTGGCTCCTCTGAACAACAGTGATTGTGTTGGCTGTGTTGTTGGCTCCTCTGAACAACAGTGATTGTGTTGGCTGTGTTGTTGGCTCCTCTGAACAACAGTGATTGTGTTGGCTGTGTTGTTGGCTCCTCTGAACAACAGTGATTGTGTTGGCTGTGTTGTTGGCTCCTCTGAACAACAGTGATTGTGTTGGCTGTGTTGTTGGCTCCTCTGAACAACAGTGATTGTGTTGGCTGTGTTGTTGGCTCCTCTGAACAACAGTGATTGTGTTGGCTGTGTTGTTGGCTCCTCTGAACAACAGTGATTGTGTTGGCTGTGTTGTTGGCTCCTCTGAACAACAGTGATTGTGTTGGCTGTGTTGTTGGCTCCTCTGAACAACAGTGATTGTGTTGGCTGTGTTGTTGGCTCCTCTGAACAACAGTGATTGTGTTGGCTGTGTTGTTGGCTCCTCTGAACAACAGTGATTGTGTTGGCTGTGTTGTTGGCTCCTCTGAACAACAGTGATTGTGTTGGCTGTGTTGTTGGCTCCTCTGAACAACAGTGATTGTGTTGGCTGTGTTGTTGGCTCCTCTGAACAACAGTGATTGTGTTGGCTGTGTTGTTGGCTCCTCTGAACAACAGTGATTGTGTTGGCTGTGTTGTTGGCTCCTCTGAACAACAGTGATTGTGTTGGCTGTGTTGTTGGCTCCTCTGAACAACAGTGATTGTGTTGGCTGTGTTGTTGGCTCCTCTGAACAACAGTGATTGTGTTGGCTGTGTTGTTGGCTCCTCTGAACAACAGTGATTGTGTTGGCTGTGTTGTTGGCTCCTCTGAACAACAGTGATTGTGTTGGCTGTGTTGTTGGCTCCTCTGAACAACAGTGATTGTGTTGGCTGTGTTGTTGGCTCCTCTGAACAACAGTGATTGTGTTGGCTGTGTTGTTGGCTCCTCTGAACAACAGTGATTGTGTTGGCTGTGTTGTTGGCTCCTCTGAACAACAGTGATTGTGTTGGCTGTGTTGTTGGCTCCTCTGAACAACAGTGATTGTGTTGGCTGTGTTGTTGGCTCCTCTGAACAACAGTGATTGTGTTGGCTGTGTTGTTGGCTCCTCTGAACAACAGTGATTGTGTTGGCTGTGTTGTTGGCTCCTCTGAACAACAGTGATTGTGTTGGCTGTGTTGTTGGCTCCTCTGAACAACAGTGATTGTGTTGGCTGTGTTGTTGGCTCCTCTGAACAACAGTGATTGTGTTGGCTGTGTTGTTGGCTCCTCTGAACAACAGTGATTGTGTTGGCTGTGTTGTTGGCTCCTCTGAACAACAGTGATTGTGTTGGCTGTGTTGTTGGCTCCTCTGAACAACAGTGATTGTGTTGGCTGTGTTGTTGGCTCCTCTGAACAACAGTGATTGTGTTGGCTGTGTTGTTGGCTCCTCTGAACAACAGTGATTGTGTTGGCTGTGTTGTTGGCTCCTCTGAACAACAGTGATTGTGTTGGCTGTGTTGTTGGCTCCTCTGAACAACAGTGATTGTGTTGGCTGTGTTGTTGGCTCCTCTGAACAACAGTGATTGTGTTGGCTGTGTTGTTGGCTCCTCTGAACAACAGTGATTGTGTTGGCTGTGTTGTTGGCTCCTCTGAACAACAGTGATTGTGTTGCTTGTTGTTGGCTCCTCTGAACAACAGTGATTGTGTTGGCTGTGTTGTTGGCTCCTCTGAACAACAGTGATTGTGTTGGCTGTGTTGTTGGCTCCTCTGAACAACAGTGATTGTGTTGGCTGTGTTGTTGGCTCCTCTGAACAACAGTGATTGTGTTGGCTGTGTTGTTGGCTCCTCTGAACAACAGTGATTGTGTTGGCTGTGTTGTTGGCTCCTCTGAACAACAGTGATTGTGTTGGCTGTGTTGTTGGCTCCTCTGAACAACAGTGATTGTGTTGGCTGTTGGCTCCTCTGAACAACAGTGTCCTGACAACAAAGCAACAGTGATTTGCATGGATGTGTTGAATAAATGTCACTAGAAAACTGCTAAAACAAACAAATGCACAGTGATTGCTGCATTTGACGTGACTGTGTTATCTGTGTTGGCTAGCTAGAACAACAGATGATACCACCCAGTTGGCAAATGTTGTTGGCTCCTCTGAACAAAGTGATTGTGTCTCATCCTAGTACAGAATTGTTGGCTGGGTCCTCATAGAACAGACAGTGACTTGTGTCCATAGGAATGTGTTGACTTGGCTCCTCTGAACAACAGTGATTGTGTTGGCTGTGTTGTGGGCTCCTCCATAGAACAACAGTGACTTGTGTTGGTCCTGATGACTTGTGGGCTCCATAGATACAGAATGAAAGACTTAACGGCTGGGTTGTTGGCTCCTCTAGAACACAGATTGAAAGACTTATGGACTGGGTCTTTGCCAGGTGAAATATTGCACTGGATGGTAGATCAGAATGAAAGACTTAACAACTGGGTCTCAGTCCTAGATACAGAATGAAAGACTTAACGACTGGGTCTCATCCATAGATACAGAATGAAAGACTTGGGCCACTGGCTCATCCATAGATACAGAATGAAAGACTTAACGACTGGGTCTGTTATACTGGCTGCACGCTTTGACGTGACTGTACAGTTATCTGTAGTGGGTCTAGCATAGATACAGGGAAAGATAAGACTGGGTCTCATCCATAGATACAGAATGGACAACTGGATCCATTACAGATGGAAAGACTTAACGACTGGGTCTCATCCATAGATACAGAATGAAAGACTTAACGACTGGGTCTCATCCATAGATACAGAATGAAAGACTTAACGACTGGGTCTCATCCATAGATACAGAATGAAAGACTTAACGACTGGGTCTCGTCCATAGATACAGAATGAAAGACTTAACGACTGGGTCTCATCCATAGATACAGAATGAAAGACTTAACGACTGGGTCGCGTCCATAGATACAGAATGAAAGACTTAACGACTGGGTCTCATCCATAGATACAGAATGAAAGACTTAACGACTGGGTCTCATCCATAGATACAGAATGAAAGACTTAACGACTGGTTCGCTTGTCTGGCAACCGAACCGATAAAACAAACGACCAGCCTGCTTGGGGATGAACACTAGATTTGTGTCAGAACTATATCTTGTGGAAGGATGAAATAGTATGAACAAATTCATCAATAAAGTTTTGAATTGAAAAGGTGTCAATCATTATTTAAGTATGTTGGTAACCCGTTTAACAAAAGTGATAATGCCCTCGAAACCGGTGTTTGGAGGATATTTTGGCACAGTTTGCCTTACAAAACCCGTGTCAATATATCTTCCAATCAACGGCTTTTCGGGCATTATCACTTAAATACAGTACAGTGGGTAAACAGTTGATTTACATAAATGTACCTAAGAGAGATAAAAAAAGAGTGCAAATGCAGTGTAGTGCAATTCTTTAGTGTGCAGTTCAGAGATGACTTGATGTGCTGTGCAGCATAGAGTGCATAGTCCTTTAGTCTCTATGGGCCAGATGGCTGGTTGGAGAGGGCCACAGCACAGTCCTTTAGTCTCTATGGGCCAGATGGCTGGTTGGTGAGGGCCACCGCATAGTCCTTTAGTCTCTATGGGCCAGATGGCTGGTTAGAGAGGGCCACAGCATAGTACTTTAGTCTCTCTGGGCCAGATGGCTGGTTGGAGAGGGCCACAGCATAGTCCTTTAGTCTCTATGGCCAGATGGCTGGTTGGAGAGGGCCACAGCACAGTCCTTTAGTCTCTATGGGCCAGATGGCTGGTTGGAGAGGGCCACAGCACAGTCCTTTAGTCTCTATGGGCCAGATGGCTGGTTGGAGAGGGCCACAGCACAGTCCTTTAGTCTCTATGGGCCAGATGGCTGGTTGGAGAGGGCCACAGCACAGTCCTTTAGTCTCTATGGGCCAGATGCTGGCTGGTTAGTCTCTATGGGGAGAGGGCCAGACAGCACAGTCCTTTAGTCTCTATGGGCCAGATGGCTGGTTGGAGAGGGCCACAGCACAGTCCTTTAGTCTCTATGGGCCAGATGGCTGGTTGGAGAGGGCCACAGCACAGGGAAAGTAACTGTTTAGATGGGCGTCTATAACATCCAATCACATAGGTTTACAGCAGCTAACAGATGCAAAGTCACTGCCAAAAACTCCAATTGCCCTGGTTTAGATAATAACAAGCTCTGTACAGATATATGATCTTAATTTAATCTAACTGTTGCAGGATAACTCAGCATTGTTGGGCTAAAGGGTAGAGCTGCCACTTTCAAGGAGCGGTACTGTAACCCGGAGACTTATAAGAAATCCCGTTATGAGGGATATCCGATGAACAATCAAACAGGCAAACAGGCAAAGCGTCAATACAGGACTAAGATCAGGACTAAGATCAAATCGTCCTGCTCGTCGGATGTGGCAGGGCTTTCAAACTATTACAGACTACAAAGGGAAGCACAGCCGAGAGCTGCCCAGTGACACGAGCCAACCAGATAACTTCTATGCTCGCTTCGAGGCAAATAACACAGCTGATGACACAACAGTGGTAGACCTGATCACCGACAATGATGAGACAGCCTATAGGGAGGAGGTCAGAGACCTGGCCGTGTGGTGCAAGGACAACAACCTCTCCCTCAACGTGATCAAGACAAAGGAGATGATTGTGGACTACAGGAAAAGGAGGGCCGAGCACGCCCCCATTCTCATCGACAGGGCTGTAGTGGAGCAGGTTGAGAGCTTCAAGTTCCTTGGTGTCCACATCACCAACAAACTAACATGGTCCAAGAACACCAAGACAGTCGTATTTAGCCAGGTCTAGGCTAAAAACCTATTCCTCCTCAGGACACTGAAAAGATTTGGCATGGGTCCTCAGATCCTCAAAAGGTTTTACATCAGGACCTCTATACCATGAAGTGTCAGAAGGAGGCCCTAAAAAATTGTCAAAGACTCCAGCCACCCTAGTCATAGACTGTTCTCTCTGCTTCCGCTTCCGCACGGCAAGCAGTACCGGAGCGCCAAGTTAAGGTCCAAAAGGCTTCTAAACAGCTTCTAGCCCCAAGCCATAAGTCTCCTGAACAGCTAATCAAATGGCTACCCAGACTATTTTCACCCCCCACAATACGCTGCTACAACTCCCTGTTAAAATCTATGCATAGCCACTTTAATAACCCTACCTGCATGTACATAATTACCTCAATTACCTAGACACCGGTGCCACCACACATTGACTCTGAACCGGTACCCCCTGTATATAGCCTCCACATTGACTCTGAACCGGTACCCCCTGTATATAGCCTCCACATTGACTCTGTACCCCCTGTATATAGCCTCCACATTGACTCTGAACTGGTAGCCCCTGTATATAGTCTCCACATTGACTCTGAACCGGTACCCCCTGTATATAGTCTCCACATTGACTCTGAACCGGTACCCCCTGTATATAGCCTCCACATTGACTCTGAACTGGTAGCCCCTGTAAATAGCCCCACTATTGTTATTTACTCCTGCTCTTTAATAATTTGTTTTTCTTACCTCTTACTTTTTTTATTTTCTTAAAACTGCATTGTTTGTTAGGCGCTTGTAAGTGGATGTATTTCAAGGACTACCTTCAAACTCAGTGCCTCTTTGCTTGACATCATGGGAAAATCAAAAGAAATCAGCCAAAACCTCAGAAAAAAATTTGTAGACCGCCTCAAGTCTGGTTCATCCTTGGGAGAAATTTCCAAACGCCTGAAGGTACCACGTTCATCTGTACAAATAATAGTACTCCAAAATAAACACCCTGGGACCATGCAGCCGCCATTCCACTCAGGAAGGAGACGCGTTCCTATTGATTAACGTACTATTTTGCGAAAAGTGCAAATCAATCCCAGTACAACAGCAAAGGACCTTGTGAAGATGCTGGAGGAAACCGGTACAAAAGTATCTATATCCACAGTAAAAAACGAGTAATATATTGACATAACCTGAAAGGCCGCTCAGCAAGGAAGAAGCTACTGCTCCAAAACCGCCATTAAAAAAGCCAGTCTACAGTTTGCAACTGCACATGAGGACAAAGATTGTACTTTTTGGAGAAATGTCCTCTGGACTGATGACACAAAAATAGAACTGTTTGGCCATAATGACCATCGTTATGTTTGGAGGAAAAAGGGGGCGGCTTGCAAGCCAAAGAACACCATCCAAACCATGAAGCACGGGGGTGGCAGCATCATGTTGTGGGGATGCTTTGCTGCAGGAGGGACTGGTGCACTTCACAAAATAGATGGCATCATGAGGATGGAAAAATATGTGGATATATTGAAGCAACATCTCAAGACATCAGTCAGGAAGTTAAAGCTTGGTCGCAAATGGGTCTTCCAAATGGACAATGACCCCAAGCATACTTCCAAAGTTGTAGCAAAATAGCTTAAGGACAACAAAGTCAAGATATTGGAGTGGCCATCACAAAGCCCTGACCTCAATCCTATAGAAAATGTGTGGGCAGAACTGAAAAAGTGTGTGCGAGCAAGGAGGCCATACAAACCTGATTCAGTTACACCAGCTCTATCAGGCGGAATGGGCCAAAATTCACCCAATTTATTGTGGTAAGCTTGTGGAAGACTACCCGAAACGTTTGACCCAAATTAACCAATTTAAAGCAATGCTACCTGAATACTAATCGAGTGTATGTAAACTTATGACCCACTGGGAATGTGATGAAAGAAATAAAAGCTGAAATAAATCATTCCCTATTACTATTATTCTGACATTTCACATTCTTAAAATAAAGTGGTGATCCTAACTGACCTAAGACAGGGCATTTTTACTAGGATTAAATGTCAGCAATTTGGAAAATGGAGTTTAAATGTATTTGGCTAAGGTGTATGTAACTGTACATTATAACCTAGCCTACATTACATAACATAAATTATCTTAGTTGTTGCTTTCTGAATGTATAAATTATTTCCCCCTCAGATCAATCATTCCCATTTTAGCCCTTCAGTCTACATTTTCAGATTTGTTTAGAAAATAACAGATTGATAGATAATAGCCTACTTTTAGTGAATACAAATAAGTGTGAGACATGGCCTTGTGTTGCTGCACTGTCTAAAACTACCTTAACAAACAGTGACTTATTATTATTAGTATTATTGACAGTTACCATGGAGAAGAGATGTCACAACTACATAATCATGTGAATTCATTAAATCATCTGACTGTTTCGATGTGTCTGTTAGTAAATGTTTTTATTTCTGAGAAATAATGAATTATTATGAGCAATTGACATTCAAGAATTAGTTGTCACTGCATTAACCACAACCAACATGCTGGATCTCTGTTTAGTTGTCAGAGGTCTAAAATGAGTCTCTCTGGGGAGAGAGAGGAGGGGGACCCTGCCTCCAAAATGAGACTCTCTGGGGAACATGACACCACAGCTAAAAGGTGAGATGACAAGTTTGTTCATATGAAGAGTTTATTTCCAAAATGCTGTATCCCAATCACATTTGTTTTCATAAGAAATGATTGCTCATGGTTACTTTCTATCGGTTCGGTTGCCAGAGACGCGACCCAGTCGTTAAGTCTTTTTGTTCTGTATCTATGGATGAGACCCAGTCGTTAAGTCTTTTTGTTCTGTATCTATGGATGAGAGCCAGTCGTTTGTTCTAAATGATCCATTGCCAAACTGGGTGGTGACGTTCTTATCCCTTGCTAGCTAGACAACTACAGATAACTTACGGTCACGTCAAAGAGTGCATCCAGAATAGCAGCAAAGTAGCTGCAGTTCCATTTGTTTTAGCTGTTTTCTAGTGACATTTATTTGGATAAATCCATGACAATGAGCTAATGATGCACAATTTCACCTGGAATAGAACATGTGCTCTCTCGTCGGGACACTGTTGTTCAGAGTCCTTTAAACTATCAAAGCCAATGTACCAACATTTCTGAAAGTGGATATATAGCGTTTTGGAATGAAACTCTTCTTATGATTCCCCATCTGAGCTCAGAGTAGATGAGAGATGGAATGTTTGTCTCTGTTGTGTTGAAGTCCAATCAAGCAGGAGAGACCAGCCTCCCCTGTGCCCAGCAGTCTGTCCATGAAGAGTGACCGGTCTATGGGTATACCTATAATGTTTAGAGAGGGAGACGTTTCTACTGGACAAAGGTAAGAGGTCATGGGTCATGGTGTTAAACAACACTGCCTCTAGTTATTTCTTCCTTCCCATTTTTCAATTTCTTTTTGTTGTTTTAATAATCCATAGGCTAATCCTTTTTTCCATTTTCAAAGTCCTGAAACAATATTAAACAAACACAACATTCCCTCCCTGTGTGTGTGTGCACTCCTTGGATGTTTTGTCCACAGAACCGAACAGGAGACAACAGAGTCAGAGATTCTCAGTGGTCAGTCTTCCCAGAGTCATCAAACAGACCTGGCCTCTATATTCAGTGTATGTGGTCCTGTTATGTACATTTGTTTTTGTTTACCTCCAGTAAAGTTGATCTGTCAATCATTCATTAATGTGTTAATGAGAAAGCATTTATTCTCTTGCTTAACTTATTAACTTAATTTATTTCAGTTGCTTGAAGAGAATATTATGACATTTGTGAAGAATGAGCTGAAGATGTTCAAGAGGATTCTTAATCCAGAACTCTCACAAGGCCTTGTGAGTCAGAAGCACGATGAGGAAGTGGTGGATGCTGAAGATGAGAAGCAGGAGAGCAGTGCCAGAGAGGGGGCTCTGAAGATCACACTGCATGTTCTGAGGAAAATGAACCAGAAGGAGCTTGCTGACACACTGGAGAAAAGTAAGAGCTGTCTGCCTCATGATGAATGCTGTTTTATAACAAACATTTAAAAGCTGTAGCTAAAGTACAGCTAAAGTAGCCGTGTAACACTTATATTGTACCAGAATTAACACAACACCTAGTGACCTCATCAAGTACAGTACCAGCAGGGATGTGTTGTGGTGATTAATTTAGACAAAAGAGAATTAATAATACCATCAATAATGATATAAATCAGTCACACCAGTGTGTAATGTATAATGAAAACATTTACACATTTATACAGACAGTTACAGTAAGAGAATACATTATTACAATTTAAACATTATAGCACAGTCTAACAATACTGTAGGCATTCAATCAGATGTAATATTAATATCCTCTGTGTTATTTCTTCATTCAGATGAGCTTGCTGTGATTTGCCAACGTGAACTCAAATCTCATCTAAAGGAGAAATTTCAATGTGTATTTGAGGGGATCGCTAAACAAGGAAACCCAACACTTCTCAATAAGATCTACACAGAGCTCTACATCACAGAGGGTGGAACAGGAGAGGTCAATAATGAACATGAGCTGAGACAGATTGAGACAACAACCAGGAAACAAGCAAGACCAGAGACTGCAATCAAATGTAACGACATCTTCAAACCCTTAACTGGACAAGACAAACTTATCAGAACTGTGCTGACAAAGGGAGTCGCTGGCATTGGAAAAACAGTCTCTGTGCAGAAGTTCATTCTGGACTGGGCTGAAGGAAAAGCAAATCAGGATGTCCAATTTGTTTTTTCATTCCCTTTTCGGGAGCTGAATTTGATGAAAGAGAAAAACACACTTTGATTGAACTTCTCAACCACTTCTCAATGGAAACCAAAGAATCAAGAATCTCCAACTACAACAAGTACAAAGTTCTGTTCATCTTTGATGGTCTGGATGAGTGCCGACTGCCCCTAGACTTCCAGAAGAACAAGATCTGTTGTGACGTCACAAAGTCAACCTCAGTGGATGTTCTGCTGACAAATCTCATCAAGGGAAACCTGCTTCCCTCTGCTCTCCTCTGGATAACTACCCGACCTGCAGCAGCCAATCAGATCCCTTCAGAGTGTGTTGACCAGGTGACAGAGGTACGAGGGTTCAATGACCCACAGAAGGAGGAGTACTTCAGGAAGAGATTCAGTGATGAGGACCTGGCCAGCAGAATCATCTCACACATAAAGACATCAAGGAGCCTCCACATCATGTGCCACATTCCAGTCTTCTGTTGGATTTCTGCAACAGTCCTTGAACACATGCTGAAACATAAGAGAGAAGAGATGCCCAAGACTCTGACTGAGATGTACACGCACCTTGTGGTGTTTCATACTATAAAGAAGAACGAAAAGTATCTTGGGAAAGAAGAGACAGGTCCACACTGGAATAAAGAGAGCATTCTGTCACTGGGAAAACTGGCATTTCAACAGCTTGTGAATGGCAATCTGATTTTCTATGAAGAAGACCTGAAGGAGGCTGGCATTGATGTCAACGAAGCCTCAGTGTACTCAGGATTGTGCACACAGCTCTTTAAAGAGGAATGTGGGCTGTACCAGGACAAGGTGTACTGCTTCGTGCATCTGAGCATTCAGGAGTTTCTGGCTGCTGTATATGTGTTCCTTTCATTCATCAACAACAATGAGAATCTAATGGCCGAACCTCAATCAGCGTCCAGGAACTTTTATGTGAGGATCAGACAGAAAATTAAAGTCACCGTCTACAAGAGTGCTGTGGATGAAGCCTTACAAAGTGAGACAGGAAACCTGGACCTTTTCCTCCGTTTCCTTCTGGGCCTCTCACTGGAGTCCAATCAGAAGCACTTACGAGGTCTACTGATAAAGACAAGAAGCAGCTCACAGAGCCATGAAGAAACAGTCAAGTACATCAAGAAGAAGATCAGGGAGAATCCCTCTCCAGAGAGGTGCATCAATCTGTTCCACTGTCTGAATGAACTGAATGACCATTCTTTAGTGGAGGAGATCCAAAGCTACCTGAGCTCAGGAAGTCTCTCAGAAGCCAAACTCTCACCTTCACAGTGGTCAGCTCTGGTCTTTGTGTTGCTGTCTTCAGAAAAGGAGCTGGATGTGTTTGATCTGAAGAAATACTCCAGATCAGAGGAAGGTCTTCTGAGGCTGCTGCCAGTGGTCAACGCCTCCAGAGCTGCTCTGTGAGTAAATACAATGATATTTAAGAACTAATCAGCAGGATGAAATATTCAGTTTAGAGAAAAATATGTATATTGTTGAATAACATATTGAATCAGTACATTGCTGTTCACATTAGTATAATAAAATAACCATAAAATTCTAGGAGACAGAAGATGAATCTACTATATATGTTGTTTGAGAGAATGAACCAAATGCATCTGCAATTGTCCTTCTACAATCCTGGTGTTAAATGAACAGTGTGTTTGTGAAATCATGATGATCTCTTTGTCAGGCTGTCAGGCTGTGGAGTCACGGACAAAGGCTGTGCTTCTCTGGCCTCTGCTCTGAGGTCAAACCCCTCACACCTGAGAGAGCTGGATCTGAGTAACAATGACCTGAAGGATTCAGGAGTGAAGCTGCTCTCTGCTGGACTGGGGAATCCCCACTGTAAACTGGAGACTCTGAGGTCAGTATTCCTGTTGTCATGACGTTGGCCTGGGGATAGGTTTATGACTGTCACAAATACCTCTTCCCCCCCCTTTTCCTCTCTCTACCCTACTGATGTAACATTTAAAAAACCCTTGGTTAACATAGAGTTTCTGGGAACATCAGAAGGTGGGAGCAAATGAACCATATTCTGGTAATCCGACCAGTTGAACATATGCGTGGGTACTTAATGAATATGATGTCAGTTCGGTTGTCATCTGAGATATTCTCATCAATGATAGGATGACATAAACTCTAGTCTGAGCATTGTAGTTATCGGATTCACATGGAATTGTTGTTCAATTTAAATGTTTGAATATAACATTATTGGTGAAAAGATTAAATGTAATTTTAGCTTCATTTGGGTTTTGGGTTTTCATAAGGTTAGGGCTCTGCTCAATCAGTGACCCGCCCCTGTGAAGAGACATGGGCTGTAAACTATGAAAACACACCCTTCTCCCTCCACTATATAAAGTCTTGACGAAAATGTAACCTCCTGTTCTGGGTACATTAGGATGAAGATCCGATGTCAGAAGGGTTCAGATAATAACTGTTCTGGGTACATTAGGATGAAGATCCGATGTCAGAAGGGTTCAGATAATAACTGTTCTGGGTACATTCGGAGGACGGTCCGATGTCAGAATGGTTCAGATAATAACTGTTCCGGGTACATTAGGATGATGATCCGATGTCAGAATGGTTCAGATAATAGCTGTTCGGGTACATTAGGATGACGATCCGATGTCAGAATGGTTCGATAATAGCTGTGCCGGGTACATTAGGATGCCGGTCCGATGTCAGCATGGTTCAGATAATAGCTGTTCCGGGTACATTAGGATGAAGATCCGATGTCAGAATGGTTCAGATAATAACTGTTCCGGGTACATTAGGATGACGGTCCGATGTCAGAATGGTTCAGATAATAACTGTTCCGGGTACATTAGATGACGAACCGATGTCAGAATGGTTCAGATAATAACTACAGAACGAAGCCAACCTGAGCGTGAGATTTGGTTGCGAATGGTATGAACTCTTATTCACTACAGAAGTGATACCTCCTAGCCGTTGAGTTAGCAACAGCAGCTGCAAAAGTGAGCTTAGGAAAGAACAGACAGAGTATCCCGTCTACCACACAACGACATTACTACAACGTATCCAATTTACCAGCAGAGACATTGTTCAATAGAACTCGGTTGGGCAACACGGCCTTCCATCTACCACCAAATTACCGAAGCGCAGCTCAGAGTAAATATTTATTGCATTTTCCTTTTCCAAATGGGCGGTAATTTAGAATGCATAAGATACCATATTTACAATAGAGACATCGCTTCTCCCTTTGTTCCTCAGTCTTCCCGCTCTTTCACTCAAACCCAGCCCCTTTTCTTTTGTGTAACCAGCTGTCATATCTGTTCCGTCCGCTAGAGACGTTTTCCTTTATGACATCATTTGTAATCAAGGTATGATTCATTCTGTGTATGTGTAATTCTGTGTGATTACTTATGTATTTAGTAAATAAATAATGAAACCCAATTTTGAATTGCTGATTCAACTTGTTAGCCAGGGTTTGTTTGTGAAGATAACCAAGAATTTGTAACTTTCAGATGAGACTGAATTAAGGTGCCGATTAATGTTGACTGCTATTGATGTAAAATATTACTCGGTCTTTAAGAGTTTATTCGGAAGATAACAGCTTTATAAACATTATTTCGTGGTGCCCCGACATTCTAGTTAATTACATTTACATGATTAGTTCAATCAGGTAATATTCATTACAAAGAAAGGATTTTATAAAATAGCATGTCACATCACTTAATCCGGCATAACCAAAGACACAACACTGTATTTGGTCAACAAGTGATAACTGTTCACCAGATCCACGTGTTTACCAGGTACACATAGTCCACATCATATGTGTTTACCAGGTACACATAGTCCACATCATATGTGTTTACCAGACACACATAGTCCACATCATATGTGTTTACCAGGTACACATAGTCCACATCATATGTGTTTACCAGACACACATAGTCCACATCATATGTGTTTACCAGGTACACATAGTCCACATCATATGTGTTTACCAGACACATAGTCCACATCATAGTCCACATCATATGTGTTTACCAGGTACACATAGTCCACATCATATGTGTTTACCAGACACACATAGTCCACATCATATGTGTTTACCAGACACACATAGTCCACATCATATGTGTTTACCAGGTACACATAGTCCACATCATATGTGTTTACCAGACACACATAGTCCACATCATATGTGTTTACCAGACACACATAGTCCACATCATATGTGTTTACCAGACACACATAGTCCACATCATATGTGTTTACCAGGTACACATAGTCCACATCATATGTGTTTACCAGACACACATAGTCCACATCATATGTGTTTACCAGACACACATAGTCCACATCATATGTGTTTACCAGACACACATAGTCCACATCATATGTGTTTACCAGACACACATAGTCCACATCATATGTGTTTACCAGACACACATAGTCCACATCATATGTGTTTACCAGACACACATAGTCCACATCATATGTGTTTACCAGACACACATAGTCCACATCATGACACACATAGTCCACATCATATGTGTTTACCAGACACACATAGTCCACATCATATGTGTTTACCAGACACATAGTCCACATCATATGTGTTTACCAGACACACATAGTCCACATCATATGTGTTTACCAGACACACATAGTCCACATCATATGTGTTTACCAGACACACATAGTCCACATCATATGTGTTTACCAGACACACATAGTCCACATCATATGTGTTTACCAGACACACATAGTCCACATCATATGTGTTTACCAGACACATAGTCCACATCATATGTGTTTACCAGACACACATAGTCCACATCATATGTGTTTACCAGACACACATAGTCCACATCATATGTGTTTACCAGACACACATAGTCCACATCATATGTGTTTACCAGACACACATAGTCCACATCATATGTACCAGTTTACCAGACACACATAGTCCACATCACATCAGACACACATAGTCCACATCATATGTGTTTACCAGACACACATAGTCCACATCATGTGTGTTTACCAGACACACACAGTCCACATCATGTGTGTTTGGACAGTGAAGCTTACAGTTTTAAATTTGGTGCTATACTCCAGCATTTTGGATTGAGATCAAATGTTTCATATTAGACGACAGTACAGAATGTAACCTTTAATTAGAGGTTAATGGTGAGAGGTTAGTATGTTTTGTTGTAGCCTCTGTAATTCTCTCACTCGTTATTATTAATGATTAACTCATGATGTTTTCCTAATCATGGCAGTCACAAGCTTGATGTATTCATTGCACTAAACTTTTGACAATTTTAATACACAATACGTGAATTGGTCAGAATACTTTTACTTTTTCAAATAGGGGACTAGATACATAAAGTGTGTTTATTTTTCTAAATGGTGAAACGGATGTGTATGAAAATACCCTCAAATAAAAGGTGACATTATATACTGTTACCTTATATGAAACATTTTATCTAAAATTGAAAATGATATAGTTTAGAACCACATTTAAATGTTAGCTTCACTGTCCTAAGATGGCGCCGAAGAGGATGGCTGACGTCTTACTTCCTAATCAATTGTTATTTTGTTCGTTTTTTACACACACACACACAAACACACACACACACACACAGGACACACACACGGTACACACACACTGGACTCACACACGGTACACACACACACAAACACACACACACACACACAGGACACACACACGCAACACACACACAGACACGCACTGGACACACATACACATACTGGACACACATACTGGACACACACACTGGACACACATATGCACTGGACACACACACACACTCATACATAAATGTCCCCGGAGAAGAAGGCAGACGTTTTATGTGCCCCCAACCGATTGTGTTTTTGTTAGGTTATTTGCATTGTTTGTAACTTATTTATTTACTTATTTTGTACATAATGTTGCTGCTACATAATGGTGCCGCTACCATCTCTTATGACCAAAAAAATCACTTCTGGACATCAGGTCTGTGATTACTTACCACGGACTGGCAGAATCCTTTTTTTCCTTTAACGAGTCTGGCGAGCCCGACACAAACAATACACTGCTTTCTCGGGAACACGCCCAGATCCCTGTGATGTGGCAGGGCTTGCAAACCATTACAGACTACAAGGGAAGCACAGCCGAGAGCTGCCCAGTGACACGAGCCTACCAGATGAGCTAAACTACTTCTATATGCTCGCCGAGGCAAAGAACACTGAAACATGTATGAGAGAACCAGCTGTTCCAGAAGACTGTGTGATCACGCGCTCGATGTGAGTAAAACCTTTAAACAGGTCAACATTCACAAGGCTGCAGAGCCAGAAGGCCAGGACGTGTACTGTGAGCATGTGTTGATCAACTGGCAAGTGTCTTCACTGACATTTTCAACCTCTCCCTGTCTGAGTCTGTAATACAAACATGTTTTAAGCAGACCACCATAGTCCCTGTGCCCAAGAACGCTAAGGTAACCTGCCAAAATGACTACCGACGCGTAGCACTCACGTCTGTAGCTATGAAGTGCTATGAAAGGCTGGTCATGTCTCACATCAACACCATTATCCCAGAAACCCTAGACCCACTGTGTTATGGCATCTTCTGTTTGGGTGTCTCAGGTCAGGACTTTGTTATGGCATCTTCTGTTTGGGTGTCTCAGGTCAGGTCTGAGCCATAATCAGAATGTGTCTGTGTCTATTTCCAGCCCTGCCATTTCTACATGTCCTGATCTGGTGTTTGACCCCTGACCTCCTCACACCATCTCACTGTCCATGTCTGCTTTCAGCTCCCACCTCTACTTCACTGTGTTATAATGGACCTTATGCTTGTTATGTCACCTCTGTAACCAGTTAACAAACATACTGACCTTTCTGACTCTATCCCATAGCCCTACTTCACTGTGTTATAATGGACCTTATGCTTGTTATGTCACCTCTGTAACCAGTTAACAAACATACTGACCTTTCTGACTCTATCCCATAGCCCTACTTCACTGTGTTATAATGGACCTTACCTTTCTGCTTGTTATGTCACCTCTGTAACCAGTTAACAAACATACTGACCTTTCTGACTCTATCCCATGGCCCTACTTTCTACTGTGTTATAATGGACCATTTTATGTCACCTCTGTAACCAGTTAACAAACATACTGACCTTTCTGACTCTATTTATAGCCCTACTTCACTGTGTTATAATGGACCTTTATGCTTGTTTGTTGTTATACTGACCCTTTCTGGTGGCCCCTACTTTCAGAACTGAACATTTAAATTCCTCTATGGGTTTGTTTGTGTTATTTAGTGTATTTGTTGGGGTGGCAGGTAGCCTAGTGGTTAGAGTGTAGGGGTGGCTTAGCCTAGTGGTTATGTCAGGGGTGGCTGTAGCCAGTGGTTAGAGTGTAGGGTGGCAGTAGCCTATGGTTGGTTAGAGTGGTGGCAGCAGGTAGCCTAGTCCCAGTGTGGCATAGCCTACTAGGTTAGAGTGTAGAACTGAACAGCGTAGCCTAGTGGTTAGAGTGTCAGGGGTTACTTATTTATGTATGTAGTGGTTAGAGTGTAGGGGTGGCAGCGTAGCCTAGTGGTTAGAGTGTAGGGCGGCAGGTAGTCTAGTGGTTAGGTGTAGGGGCGGCAGGTAGCCTAGTGGTTGAGGGCGGCAGGTAGTCTAGTGGTTAGAGTGTAGGGGTGGCAGGTAGCCTAGTGGTTAGAGTGTAGGGGTGGCAGGTAGAGCCTGGTGGTTAGGTTAGGGCGGCAGTGTGGTTAGGGTGGCAGGGTAGCCTAAGGGGCGAGCAGGTGTGGTTAGAGTGTAGGGGTGGCAGGTAGCCTAGTGGTTAGAGTGTAGGGGTGGCAGCGTAGCCTAGTCGTTAGAGCGTTGGACTAGTAACCGAAATGTTGCAGAACGAATCCCGAGCTGACAAGGCACAAATCTGTCGTTCTGCCCCACTGTTCCTCGGCCATCATTGAAAATAAGAATTTGTTCTTAAAACTGACTTGCCTAGTTAAATAAAGGTGAAAAAAATAAAGACAAACCTTTTAATTAAAACTGATAAATGAACGCACTTAGCAGCAAACGTCAGTGAGTGAAGTGAATGAAGATCACGTGACTGAGGAAAATATTGCTGTGGTTGAGGACAATATTGAAGTGAGTGACAATCAGGAACTTATTGAAATGAAAAATGTCTGTAATTGTTGGAACCATTGAACAGTTTGATGAAAGTTTTGAGCAGAGGAGCTCATATACAGAACAGTTTAAATATTTTGTTCTTGTAAATGACATTGATCAGGACAACATTGTGCCTACATGTTTTTAGTGTAATGGGGCCAAAGACATGTAATTTACTAGACAGCCTGCTACAGCCAGACAGATCAGGTAATAAGACGTATGGGGATATTGTGGAGATACTTAAAGGACATTTTCACAGGAACCACTAGTTAATGCTGAAAGGTTCAGGTTCCACAGAGACATCAGGAAGAGGGAGAATCAGTACCAATGTTTGCTGTTGCATTAAAGAAACTATCAGAACACTGAGTTTAATGGTGTTCTAAATGACATCATCAGAGACAGACTAGAATGTGGGCTACGGTGAAGATACACAGAGACTGTTGACTGAAAGTCATCTGACCTTGACGAAGGACATTGAAATCAGTGTGTCCAGGAGGGTTGGGTTGGATTGGGTGGTCCAAGGAGGGTTGGGGGATGGTCCCAGGAGGTTGGACAGTGATTGCATATGTGGTTAATTATAATTGTATTTAGCTGCAATAACTGCTTTCCATAATATACTGATATATATTTGAACAGTATTGTGTCTCTAGCTGTATAACCATTCCTGCTGCTATTTGTTCTGATATACACTTCCGTTCAAAAGTTTGGGGTCACTTAGAAATGTTTTTGAAAGAAAAGCAATTTTTTTGACCATTAAAATGAACATCAAATTGATCAGAAATACTGTGTCGACATTGTTAATGTTGTAAATGATTATTGTAGCTGGAAACGGCAGATTTTTAATGGAAAATCTACATAGGAGTACAGAGTCCATTATCAGCAACCATCACTCCTGTGTTCCAATGGCACATTGTGTTAACTAATCAAGTTTATCATTTTAAAAGGATAATTGTTCCTTATAAAACCCTTTTGCAATTATGTTAGCACATCTAAAAACTATTGTCCTGATTAAAGAAGCAATAAAATGGCCTTCTTTAGACTAGATGAGTATCTGGAGCATCAGCATTTGTGGGTTCGATTACAGGCTCAAAATGGCCAGAAACAAAGATCTTTATTCTGAAACTCTTCAGCCTATTCTTGTTCAGAGAAATGAAGGCTATTCTATGTGAGAAACTGCCAAGAAATTGAAGATCTCGTACAATGCTGTGTACTACTCCCTTCACAGAACAGCGCAAATTGGCTCTAACCAGAATAGAAAGAGGAGTGGGAGGCCCCGGTGCACAACTGAGCAAGAGTACAAGTACATTAGAGTGTCTTGTTTGAGAAACACCCTCACAAGTCCTCAACTGGCAGCTTCATTAAATAATACCCGCAAAACACCAGTCTCAACGTCAACAGTCAGAGGCGACTCTGGGATGGTGGCCTTGAGGCAGAGTTGCAAAGAAAAAGCCATCTCTCAGACTGGCCAATAAAAAGAAAAGATTAAGATGGGAAAAAGAACACAGACACTGGACAGAGGAACTAGACACTCTAATGTAATTTGTCCTCTTGCTCATCTGCTAACCATGTGTATGTGACCAATAAAATCTGATTTTATTTATTTGTTCCTGGCACCAAACCTGTAAACATTCATGTTAAAATGTAACTTCAGATACTCACCTGGATACACTTCTGCTGGAAACTTGGCAAGAAGATAAACACACAAACACTAAATGTTTCAACAGAAGTCAAGGGGTACATCTAAATGTGGTAAAAGGAAAAACAAGGTCTGAAAAGTGGTTTCAAGAAATAAAAAGTAAGGAACAAGTTGTTTTATCACATTGAATATGAACTTTGTAGTAGATTGGAGTGTATTTGCGTGTAAAAAAATATGCAGTTCACTATTCATCCAAACAACTTGGCATAAGTCCTTACCACAGTTCTGCTGCTTGTAGCTGGGGATAGGTTGGGTTAGGTTGGGTTAGAGATGGGGTTAGAGATGGGTTAGAGATGGGGTTAGGTTGGGTTAGGTTAGAGATGGGGTTAGGTTGGGTTAAAGATGGGGTTAGGTTGGGTTAGGAGATGGGGTTAGGTTGGGTTAAAGATGGGGTTAGGTTGGGTTAAAGATGGGGTTAGGTTGGGTTAGAGATGGGGTTAGGTTGGGTTAAAGATGGGGTTACAATTGGGTTAGAGATAGGGGTTAGGTTGGGTTAAAGATAGGGTTAGGTTGGCAAGTTAGTAGATGAGGGTTAGGTTGGGTTAGTTAGAGATGGGGTTAAAGGTTGGGTTAAAGGATGGTCGGTTAGGTTGGGTTAGGTTATTGGGTTAAGATAAGGGGTTAGTGTTTGGGTTAAAAAGATGGAGTTAGGTTGGGTTAGAGATGGGGTTAAAGGTTAGGTTGGGTTGGGTTAGAGATGGGGTTAGGTTGTTAGGTTAAAGATGGGGTTAGGTTGGGTTAAAGATGGGGTTAGGTTGGGTTAAAGATGGGGTTAGGTTGGGTTAGAGATGGGGTTAGAGATGGGGTTAGGTTGGAGGTTAAAGATGGGCTTAGGTTGGGTTAAAGATGGGGTTAGGTTGGGTTAGAGATGGGGTTAGGTTGGGTTAAAGATGGGGTTGTTGGGTTAGAGATGGGGTTAGAGATGGGGTTAGGTTGGTTAGAGATGGGGTTAGGTTGGGTTAAGATGGGGGTTAGGTTGGGTTAAGATGTTGGGTTAAGTGGGTTAGGTTGGGTTAGAGATGGGGTTAGGTTGGGTTAGAGATGGGGTTAGGCTTGGCCAGTTAGAGATCTGAGGGTTAGAGATGGGGTTAGGTTGGGTTAGAGATGGGGTTAGGTTGGGTTAAGATGGGGGTTAGGTTTGAGCCAGCATGTGGATGGATCTGAGTCTAAGGATATATTAGAGATGGGGTTAGGTTGGTTAGTTAGGTTGGGTTAAAGATGGGGTTAGGTTTGAGCCAGCATGTGGATGGATCTGAGTCTAAGGATATATTAGAGATGGGGTTAGGTTGGGTTAGGTTGGGTTAAAGATGGGGTTTGAGCCAGCATGTGGATGGATCTGAGTCTAGGATATATTAGAGATGGGGTTAGGTTGGGTTAAAGATGGGGTAAAGATAGGTTTGAGCCAGCATTAAAGATGGATCTGAGTCTAAGGATATATTAGAGATGGGGTTAGGTTGGGTTAAAGATGGGGTTAGGTTGGGTTAAAGATGGGGTTAGGTTTGAGCCAGATGTGGATGGATCTGAGTCTAGAGATGGGGTTAGGTTGGGTTAGAGATGGGGTTAGGTTGGGTTAAGATGGGGTTAGGGTTTAAGCAGATGGATGGTTAGGTTTGGGGTTAGGTTGGGTTAAAGATGGGTTAGGTTGGAGAGATGGGGTTAGGTTGGGTTAGAGATGGGGGGTTGGGTTAAAGATGGGGTTAGAGAGGTTGGGTTTGAGCCAGGGGTTGGATGGGTTAGAGTGGGGTTGGGTGGGTTAAAGATGGGGTTAGGTTGGGTTAGAGATGGGGTTAGGTTGGGTTAAAGATGGGGTTAGGTTTGAGCCAGCATGTGGATGGATCTGAGTCTAAGGATATATTTGAGTGTAAGGTTTTCCTCCTGGGAAGGAGAGGACCAAAATGCAGCGTGGTTATTGTTAAGCATCTTAAATAAAGACGAAAACGTAAACACTATACAAATAAAACATAAGAAACCGTGACAAAACCGAAACAGTCATAGACTTACCTAGACAACTACACTGAACACAACCCCATCAATCTAATAAACCCCTAGACAAGACAAAACACAATAAATCCCCATGTCACACCTGGCTAACCAAAATAATAAAGACAACACAGATAACTAAGGCCAGGGCGTGACACTAAGGATATATAGTTTGAGGATATATAATAGAAAACACAGATAACTAAGGCCAGGGCGTGACACTAAGGATATATAGTTTGAGGATATATAATAGAAAACACAGATAACTAAGGCCAGGGCGTGACACTAAGGATATATAGTTTGAGGATATATAATAGAAAACACAGATAACTAAGGCCAGGGGCGTGACACTAAGGATATATAGTTTGAGGATATATAATTAATTCTCTGTCTGTATTGAACCCTATTTCTAGTCCTGCAAACAGAGAGAACAACATACATGGATATGTGTTTAACATGGTTTAATGCTTTTTTCCTTCTTTTTAATAAAACATTTGAATAATTTTCATTTGTAGCTCCCTCTGTATGGCAGATTCTCAGTAGGTTTCTATAGTCCATTAACCTAACAGCCTGGCAGGCCTACACACACACACACACACACACACACACACACACACACACACATACACACCACACACACTCACATTATCACCACCTACCACTAGAGAGTGACTAAAACACAGTTCTGTTAGTTTGTCCTTCTTACATTCACGGTAACAAAATGAAACCCTGATGTCCTGTGTTCAGGAGTCTGTGAGTCTGTCATGAGAGGATGTGCTGTGGTGTTCAGGAGTCTATTGAGTCTGTCATGAGAGGATGTGCTGTGGTGTTCAGGGAGTCTATTGAGTCTGTCATGAGAGGATGTGCTGTGGTGTTCAGGAGTCTATTGAGTCTGTCATGAGAGGATGTGCTGTGGTGTTCAGGAGTCTATTGAGTCTGTCATGAGAGGATGTGCTGTGGTGTTCAGGAGTCTATTGAGTCTGTCATGAGAGGATGTGCTGTGGTGTTCAGGAGTCTATTGAGTCTGTCATGAGAGGATGTGCTGTGGTGTTCAGGAGTCTATTGAGTCTGTCATGAGAGGATGTGCTGTGGGGTTCAGGATGTGCTGTGGGGTCTATTGAGTCTGTCATGAGAGGATGTGCTGTGGGTTCAGGAGTCTATTGAGTCTGTCATGAGAGGATGTGCTGTGGTGTTCAGGAGTCTATTGAGTCTGTCATGAGAGGATGTGCTGTGGTGTTCAGGAGTCTATTGAGTCTGTCATGAGAGGATGTGCTGTGGTGTTCAGGAGTCTATTGAGTCTGTCATGAGAGGATGTGCTGTGGTGTTCAGGAGTCTATTGAGTCTGTCATGAGAGGATGTGCTGTGGTGTTCAGGAGTCTATTGAGTCTGTCATGAGAGGATGTGCTGTGGTGTTCAGGAGTCTATTGAGTCTGTCATGAGAGGATGTGCTGTGGTGTTCAGGAGTCTATTGAGTCTGTCATGAGAGGATGTGCTGTGGTGTTCAGGAGTCTATTGAGTCTGTCATGAGAGGATGTGCTGTGGGGTTCAGGTCTATTTTGGAATGATGTGCTTGACAGCATCATTGTGACATCACAGGCAGAGAGACAGTCAGAGAGAGAGAGAGGAGAGAGGAGAAGAGACAGATGGAGAGAGAGAGAGAAGACTGGATAACATTCAGTCTGCCTCCTCAGATGGCATCCTATTCCCCTTAATGTACTACACAGCCCTATGGGCCCTGCTCCAAAGGTAGTGCACCACACAGCCCTATGGGCCCTGCTCAAAGGTAGTGCACCACACAGCCCTATGGGCCCTGCTCAAAGGTAGTGCACCACACAGCCCTATGGGCCCTGCTCAAGGTATGCACCACACAGCCCTATGGGCCACAAAGGTAGTGCACCACACAGCCCTATGGGCCCTGCTCAAAGTGCACCACACAGCCCTATGGGCCCTGCTCAAGGTAGTGCACCACACAGCCCTAATGGGCCCTAGTCAAGGCTAGTGCACCACACAGCCCTATGGGCCCTAGCTGAAAACTAGTGCACCACACAGTCCTATGGGCCCTGCTCAAAGGTAGTGCACCACACAGCCCTATGGGCCCTGTCAAGTAGTGCACCAACAGCACACTTTAGTCAAGAAGTGAAAGTGCAAAACCACACACCCACCACACAGTCCTATGGGCCCTGCTCAATAGGTAGTGCACCACACAGTCCTATGGGCCCTGCTCATAAGGTAGTGCACCAACATTCCCCATGAGGCCCTAGGTAATAAAGGTAGTGCACCACACAGTCCTATGGGCCCTAGCTCAAGGTAGTGCACCAACAGCCCTATGGGCCCTAGTCAAGGTAGTGCACCACATTCCCTATGGGCCTAGTCATAATGTAGTGCACCACACAGCCCCATGGGCCCTAGGTAAGGTAGTGCACTATGAAGGGAATAAGGTGCCATTTGGAATGGATCCTCAGACTTGAGTCACTGGTCCTGGCGACTGCTAGTTGTTCATACCGTATTGTTTTAATGATTAACCTTGTACTGCAGTGGGCTAAATCAGGCCACACAGAGTGTTTCTGGGTAATCTTAAACAAATCTACTTCGAAACAAAAGTATACACCTCACACGGTCATCTGACTGCAGGAAAGCAGTAGCTACACAGAGATGTTATTGTAAACCCAAGGCTTTTCTGGTAAACAGGTTAAACTGGGTTTCTGATGATGCTGACATGGGGTCAGTGCCACTAAACTTTAACAGAAATGATGGATCCTAAATTAATCAGTAACAAAAATTACACAACGTTTCCTGACATTGGGGAGGTGAATAAACTGTTCCCTTGGTTTCATTCTCAACACAAAGGAAACTCTCACTGACTTGACATGTTCTGGTTTTGAATTCAGGCTGCAAGGTAAGAATCCTACCAGGGATTATTCATGTAGGATGTTGGTAGAATGTTGAAGTTGGGATAGTAAGGATCCTACCAGGGATTATTCATGTAGGATGTTGGTAGGATGTTGAAGTTGGGATAGTAAGGATCCTACCAGGGATTATTCATGTAGGATGTTGGTAGAATGTTGTAGTTGGGATAGTAAGGATCCTACCAGGGATTATTCATGTAGGATGTTGGTAGAATGTTGTAGTTGGGATAGTAAGGATCCTACCAGGGATTATTCATGTATGTTGGTAGGATGTTGTAGTTGGGATAGTAAGGATCCTACCAGGGATTATTCATGTAGGATGTTGTAGTTGGGATAGTAAGGATCCTACCAGGGATTATTAATGTAGGATGTTGTAGTTGGGATAGTAAGGATCCTACCAGGGATTATTTAATGATTAGGATGTTGGTAGAATGTTAGTTGTTGTAGTTGGGATAGTAAGGATCCTTCGACTCCATACCTGACACCTAAAAGGTGATGGCACCTATCAAGGAGCCTTGTTGTACGCCCTGGTCGAAGTATTTTGTGTTTTATGTTGTAGTTTGGTCAGGCCAGGGATCTTACCAGGTTTATTAATGTAGGTGTGTAGTTGGGATAGTAAGGTTCCTAGGATTATTGGCTGTCTGAAGTGTTGTATGGGATAGTAAGGTCTATTGGGAATTATTAATGTAGCTGGTTGTAGTTGGGTATTTTGAGGTGAGGGTCCTTAGTGTCCTGATGTTTGTTCTGTGTTTATTTGCACCAGTATTAGGCTGTTTGGGTTTTAGGTATGTTGTAGTTGTTTTGGGTGTTTGTATTTACCAGGGTGTTGCTTCAGTTTAATAAACATGTTGTCAAGTTGGGGTTTTAGTGTCTCTGATTGGGAACCTTTCAGCCTGTATTGGTTAGGGTAGTTTGTGGGCTTGTCCTTAGTGTTTTGATGTTTTGTTAGTGTTTTACCAGTATTAGGCTGTTTAACCAGAATTGTTTTGCAAGATTTAGATTTGTGTTGCCTTCAGTTTAATAAACATGGCTGACATTTTGGAAAGAACCTGTCGTTCTTTTACTGCCCTGTTAACAAGCCAGTTAACCCACTTTCCATTGTCATCCCTACTGCCTCTGGTTGGCTTAATATAAGGAACTTGATGAATCTCATTTACTTTTAGTCAACTTTTTCTACCACTGTACTTAAGTACATTTAATGCCAGAACCTTTTAGACTTTAACTCAAGTAGTATTTTACTGAGTAACTTTCACTTTTACTAGTCATTTTCTGTTAAGGTACTTTTACTTTTACTCAGGTATGACAATTGAGTACTTATTCCACCACTGTCTTTACCTTTCTGTAGTTGTCCATGGTCTAAGATTTGTGAACTCATAAAAATTTTGGAGGATCAGTGCTGTTATCAAGAGGTGCAGGTTTGAAAACAGGGGTGTCAAATTTTACCCCTGCCTTTTTGAGAGAAAAAAGTATGATTTGGTAAACAATCTCTTTCTCTGAGAAATTGTATTAGTATAAAATAATTTCATTTCCCATTTGTTTAGCATATAATATAGCTCAGTATTTGAATGATGTATTTTATACAGTCATCTTTATCAAGGGTGTCTATTTTGGACCCAACTGTATACTTTTGAGTATGTTGAAAATAATTTATTTATTATCATTTGTTTAACCTTTATTTAAACAAAATCTCTTTCTCTGAGCCAATTGTATTGGGGACTATAAAAACATTTAATTTCCCATTTTGTTTGAGCATGCAATATAGATCAGTCTTTGAATGCGCCACTCGGGATGTATTTTATACAGTCATTTTTGCTACTCTTTATCAAGGGTGTCAATAATTTGGACCCACTGTATATTCAAAGTTATATGTTGAACCTGGATCCATCATAATGATTCTACATGTTATAATTTGTATGAACCTGGATCATCATAATGATTCTACATGAACCTGGTTAAAAATGTTATAATATCTGGATCATCATAATGATTCTACATGTTATAGTATGAACCTGGATCATCATAATGATTCTACCATGTTACATGTTATAATATGAACCTGGATCATCATAATGATTCTGAACCTGGATCATCATAATGATTCTACATGTTATAGTATGAACCTGATTCATAATGATTCTACATGTTATAGTATGAACCTGGATCATCATAATGATTCTACATGTTATAATATGAACCTGGATCATCATAATGATTCTACATGTTATAATATGAACCTGGATCATCATAATGATTCTACATGTTATAATATGAACCTGGATCATCATAATGATTCTACATGTTATAATATGAACCTGGATCCATCATAATGATTCTACATTTATAATATGAACCTGGATCATCATAATGATTCTACATGTTATAATATGCCATGGCCTTTACTGGCCAAAGGTTAAACTGCTGTTATGGTTATGATATACTATGGTGTTGTGTCACTAGACTTTGACCAGATATTATTGCATCCAAAGATCAACTGTACCTAGAATATAGATACAGAGACACTTGTCATCAGGAAGGTGCTCTCTCAGCACAACGGAAAATATCTCAATGACTTGACATGTTCTGGTTGTGAATTCAGGCTACAAGGTAAGACTCTTCCCAGTGATTATTGTAAAGTGTGTAGAGAAATTCAATGTATGTTGTTATTTTAGTATAGTGAATGACAGTAAAACACTCCGATCTAACAGTCCATTTCACCTGGGACAGCTACGTGACAGTTTAATCATACAAAATGGCGCTAACTGGGTGTGACAAGTCAAATTCATAAAACATATTGTTCAATAACCTATAGCTAACTGGATGTAGTCAAGTCACATTGTAACATCTGGTTCATTTTACAATTCACATTAAAAATTTTAATGTGTCATAGTTCTAAATCATCTGACAGAGAGTCGTTATCAGAACATTTGTTGTTTTCATAATTACCGTGATCTACATTTTATAGCTTCAGAACTTGTGTAATTTGGGGTGAAACCACTGAACATACTTTTCTTAACATTGTTATTATGAATTAAATTTAGTAACAGTATCATAATATCATAGCTGTTGAACAAAGCAACACACTAGAATGAGTGAAATGATTAACAGAGAAAGTACAGAGATACTATTATTATCAATAGTTTCTCTACATGGAGAAAAGGTGAAATATTTCAATCACAACGACATGTTCATGTGATGCATTAAATCACCTGACTGTTTGGATGTGTCTGTTGGTAAATTTTTATTTCTAAGAGATAATAAATAAAAGTGAACAATTGACCTTCAATAATTAGTTGACACTGTGTTAAACACAATCAACATGTTGGATCTCTGTTTAGGGGTCAGTGCTCTAAAATGAGTCTCTCTGGGGAGACAGAAAGGAGGGGGGCCCTGCCTCTAAAATGAGTCTCTCTGGGGAGAGAGAGGAGGGGGTCCCTGTCTCTAAAATGAGTCTCTCTGGAGAGAAAGAAGAGAGGGGCCCTGCCTCTAAAATGAGTCTCTCTGGGGAGAAAGAAGAGAGGGGCCCTGCCTCTAAAATGAGTCTCTCTGGGGAGAAAGAGGAGGGGGATCCTGTCTCTAAAATGAATCTCTCTGGGGAGAAAGAGGAGGGGGATCCTGTCTCTGAAATGAGTCTCTCTGGGGAGAAAGAGGAGGGGGTCCCCGCCTCTAAAATGAGTCTCTCTGGAGAACATGACACCAAAGCTAAGAGGTGAGATGATAATATTACTTAAGAACTTATAGAGAGTTTATTTCTAAAACCTTATATCAACAACAACAAAATTGCATGTTATTTTTCATCAGAAACGATTGCTTATGGGGAACCTTCATGTGTCTGTAAAATATTGATGTTCTAAGATTTTAATTCATTGATTTGTGTATGAATTTTTGTTTTGCAAAACACTATATTGCTGGAATGAAATGTTTGTATCCTGTATATTTGACTGTTATATGTGGTTGTCTCAACAGCACACACACACACACACACACACACACACACACACACACACACACACATCACACACACACACACACACACACACATCTTTGCCAGCATACACACACACATATCTATATAATTTTTGCATGACACAATCATTTTTCCTACTCTTATTTATTGCCTAATATAATTATTAGGCAATAGGGGAATAACGGAATTCGTTACAGTGTTGAGACAGCAAAGTTTATTGTTCAATTTGCTTTTTTCTTTACGGTCAGGGACAGTATGAGTGTAGCCAGATCCTTTTCACTCGCTATCCTTGTTTCATTTTGTGGTGACAGACGAACAACCTGCTAGCTAGTCAAGTTAGTCGGTACAGCTAGGTAAGCTACTGTTGACTAATCCCATTCTGTACAAATTTGTGTAACCGCAAATTCAAACGAGGCTGCAATGGAAACTAGTGTGACTGTAGCGACTGTGTTGGCATCAAAATCTGGGATGTGAACTACATTTCTATTCAAGCATTGATTGACATGGTAATGGTTTGATAGTATTGATTTTGCTGGAAAGAGGAGAAAGTGTGCTTTACAAGGGTATCCATATTACAGTTGACCTGGAAGTATTAGGTTTTGGGGGCTAAAAAAAAGGTCAATTGTACGGAACAGCACGATGTACAAAGTGCATTACTCACCACGAACTGCAAGAAGCTTTTTCCTTTAATGAATCCGATGAGAAGGATATACTGCTTTCCCGGGAACAGGCCCAGATCTCCGTCATTTGCGTGAAGAAAAGACGGAGGAAAAGAGGACCCAGATCAGGCTGCGTTCTGAGAATCCGTAGGCAAGCGAGTAAACTCCCACTGCCATCCATTTTACTTGCTAACATGCAATCATTGGAAAATAAAATGGATGTCCTATTACGATTATCCGACAAACGGGACATAAAGAACTGTAGTATCTTATGTTTCACCGAGTCATGGCTGAACGACGACAGGGATAATATAGAGCTAGCGGGATTTTCAATGCACCGGCAGAACAGAGAAGCAATGTCTGGTAAGACGAGGGGTGGGGTGTGTGTCTTTTTTAAATAACAGCTGGTGTGTGATGTCTAATATTAAAGAAGTCTCGAGGTATTGCTCGCCTTTGGTAGAGTACCTTAAGATAAGCTGTAGACCACACTATCTACCAAGAGAGTTCTCATCTATATTATATGTAGCCGTCTACTTACCACCACAGACCGATGTTGGCACTAAGACCGCACAAAACCAACTCTACAAGGCCATAAGCAAACAAGAAAACGCTAGAAGCGGCGCTCCTAGTGGCCGGGAACTTTAATGCAGGCAAACTTAAATTAGTTTTACCAAATTTTTACCAGCTTATCACATGTGCAACTAGAGGAAAATAAACTCTAGACCACCTTTACTCCACACACAGAGATGCGTACAAAGCTCTCCCCAGCCCTCCATTTGGCCAATTTGACTATAATTCTGTCCTCCTGATTCCTGCTTACAAGCAAAAACTAAAGCAGGAAGTACCAGTGACTCGCTCAATACGGAAGTGGTGAGATGACGGGAAGCTACATTACAGGACTGTTTTTCACCGACTGGAATATGTTACGGGTTTCGTCCAATGGCATTGAGGAGTACACTACATCAGTCATTGGCTTCATCAATAAGAGCATTGACAACGTCGTCCCCACAGTGACCATACATACACATCCCAACCAGAAGCAAAGGATTACAGGCAACATCCGCATCGAACTAAATGCTAGAGCTGCCGCTTTCAAGCACCGGGACAATAATCCGGACGCCTATAAGAAATCTCGCTATGCCCATAGATGAATCATCAAACAAACAAAGTGTCAATACAGGATTAAGATTGAATCCTGCTACACCTGCTCTGACGCTCGTTGGATGTGGCAAGGCTTGAAAACTAATACGGACTACAGGGAAATCCGGCGCGAGCTGCCCAGTTACACAAGCCTACCAAATGCCTTTTATCCTCGCTTCGAGGCAAGCAACACAGAAAGATGCACGAGAGCACCAGCTGTTCTGGATGACTGTGTGATAAGATCATGTGAGCAAGACCTTGAAACAGGTCAACATTCACAAAGCCGCGGGCCAGATTGATTACCAGGACGTGTACTCCAGCTGGCAAGTGTCTTCACTGACATTTTCAACCTCTCCCTGACTCAGTCTGTAACACCTACATGTTTCAAGCAGACCACCATAATCCCTGTGTCCAAGGAAGCGAATGTAACCTGCCTGAATGGCTACGTCGGTAGCCATGAAGTGCTTTGAAAGGCTGGTCATCACTCACATCAACAGAATCTTCCTGGATACCCTAGAACCACTCCAATTCGCATACCGCCCCAACAGATCCAAAGATTACGCAATCTCAATCACACTCCGCCCTTTCCCACCTGGACAAAAGGAACACCTATGTGAGAATGCTATTCATGAACTACAGCTCAGCGTTCAACACTATAGTACCCTCGAAGCTCATCACTAAGGTGTGGACCCTGGGACTAAACACCTTCCTCTGCAACTGGATCCTGAACTTCCTGATGGGCCGCCCCCAGGTGGTAAGGGTAGGCAACAACACGTCTGCCACGCTGATCCTCAACACTGGGGCCCCTCAGGGGAGTGTACTTAGTCCCCTCCTGTACTCCCTGTTCACCCACAACTGCTTGGCCAAACACGACTCCAACACCATCAAGTTTGATGAAGACACAACAGTGGTAGGCCTGATCACCGACAACATTGAGACAGCCTATAGGGAAGAGGTCAGACAACTGGCAGTGTGATGCCAGGGCAACAACCTCTCCCTTAATGTGAGCAAGACAAGGAACTGATCGTGGACTACACGAACAGGCCCCCATTAACATCAACGGGTCTGTAGTGGAGCTAGTCGAGAGTTTCAAGTTCCTTGGTGTCCACATCACCAACAAACTAACATGGTCCAATCATCACAAGACAGTTATGAAGAGGGCATAACAAAACCTTTTCCCCCTCACGAGACTAAAAATATTTGTCATGGGTCCCCAGAACCTCAACAGTTCTGCAGCTGCACCATCGAGAGCATCCTGACCGGTTGCAACACTGCCTGGTATGGCAACTGCTCGGCATCTGACCGTAAGGCGCTACAGAGGGTAGTGCGTACAGCCCAGTACATCCCTGAGGCCAAGCTTCCTGCAATCCAGGACCTATGTAATATGCAGTGTCAGAGGAAAGCCCATAAAATTGTCAGAGACTCCAGTCACCCAAGTCATAGACTGTTTTCTCTGCTACCACACGGCAGGCGGTACCGGAGCGCCAAGTGTAGGACCAAATGGCTCCCTAACAGCTTCTACCCCCCAAGCAGTAAGACTGCTGAACAATTCATCAAATGCCAACCGGACTATTACATTGACCCCCACATTTGTTTTGTACCCTGCTGCTATTCTCTGTTTATTATCTATGCATAGTCACTTCACCCCTACCTACATGTACAAATGACCTCTAACGTGTACCCCCTCACACTGACTGGTATCCCCTGTATATAGCCTCGTTATTGTTACTTTTTAAAATGTTTTTCTTCAGTTTATTTGGTAAATATTTTCTTAACACTTCTTGAACTGCACTGTTGGTTAAGGGTTTGTAAGTAAGCATTTCACAGTAAGGTCTATACTGTTGGTTAAGGGTTTGTAAGTAAGCATTTCACTGTGAGGTCTATACTGTTGGTTAAGGGTTTGTAAGTAAGCATTTCACTGTGAGGTCTACACTGTTGGTTACGGGCTGGTCAGTCAGCCTTTCACAGTAAGGTCTACACTGTTGGTTAAGGGCTGGTCAGTCAGCCTTTCACAGTAAGGTCTACACTGTTGGTTAAGGGCTGGTCAGTCAGCATTTCACAGTAAGGTCTACACTGTTGGTTAAGGGCTTGTCAGTCAGCATTTCACTGTGAGGTCTATACTGTTGGTTAAGGGCTGGTCAGTCAGCATTTCACAGTAAGGTCTACACTGTTGGTTAAGGGCTGGTCAGTCAGCCTTTCACAGTAAGGTCTACACTGTTGGTTAAGGGCTGGTCAGTCAGCCTTTCACAGTAAGGTCTACACTGTTGGTTAAGGGCTGGTCAGTCAGCCTTTCACAGTAAGGTCTACACTGTTGGTTAAGGGTTTGTAAGTAAGCATTTCACAGTAAGGTCTACACTGTTGGTTAAGGGTTTGTAAGTCAGCATTTCACAGTAAGGTCTACACTGTTGGTTAAGGGTTTGTAAATAAGCATTTCACAGTAAGGTCTACACTGTTGGTTAAATGGCTTGTAGTAAGCGTTTCACAGTAAGGTCTACACTGTTGGTTAAGGGCTGGTCAGTCAGCGTTTCCATGGTAAGGTCTACACTGTTGGTTAAGGGCTGGTCAGTCAGCATTTCACAGTAAGGTCTACACTGTTGGTTAAAGGGCTGGTCAGTCAGCATTTCACTGTAAGGTCTACACTGTTGGTTAAGGGCTTGTCAGTCAGCATTTCACAGTAAGGTCTACACTGTTGGTTAAGGTGTTTGTAAGTCAGCATTTCACAGTAAGGTCTACACTTGTTGGTTAAGGGCTTGTAAGTCAGCATTTCACTGTGAGGTCTACACTGTTGGTTAAGGGCTGGTCAGTCAGCATTTCACAGTAAGGTCTACACTGTTGGTTAAGGGTTTGTCAGTCAGCATTTCACAGTAAGGTCTACACTGTTGGTTAAGGGATGGTCAGTCAGCCTTTCACAGTAAGGTCTACACTGTTGGTTAAGGGCTGGTCAGTCAGCATTTCACAGTAAGGTCTACACTGTTGGTTAAGGGCTAGTCAGTCAGCCTTTCACAGTAAGGTCTACACTGTTGGTTAAGGGCTGGTCAGTCAGCCTTTCACAGTAAGGTCTACACTGTTGGTTAAGGGCTGGTCAGTCAGCCTTTCACAGTAAGGTCTACACTGTTGGTTAAGGGCTGGTCAGTCAGCATTTCACAGTAAGGTCTACACTGTTGGTTAAGGGCTGGTCAGTCAGCCTTTCACAGTAAGGTCTACACTGTTGGTTAAGGGCTGGTCAGTCAGCCTTTCACAGTAAGGTCTACACTGTTGGTTAAGGGCTGGTCAGTCAGCCTTTCACAGTAAGGTCTACACTGTTGGTTAAGGGCTGGTCAGTCAACCTTTCACAGTAAGGTCTACACTGTTGGTTAAGGGCTGGTCAGTCAGCCTTTCACAGTAAGGTCTACACTGTTGGTTAAGGGATGGTCAGTCAGCCTTTCACAGTAAGGTCTACACTGTTGGTTAAGGGCTGGTCAGTCAGCCTTTCACAGTAAGGTCTACACTTGTTGCATTCGGTGCATGTGACAAATAAAGTTGGATTTGATTATGCTGAACGTTACGTCATGACACTTCGCAATTTAACGTACAGCGTCAGAGGGGACAGTTTTTTCAACTTC
>NW_024609291.1:112500-133471 GCF_018296145.1 Oncorhynchus tshawytscha
CAGAAGTCCTCTTGCATTAGCAGTATGGAAAGGGACAGGACATACAGAACATTAGCAGTATGGAAAGGGACAGGACATGAAATTTCATTCATGGTATTATGCTGCCATCTATTGGAATTATTTAGCAAATGCAGTAGTACTGAATAATGGGTAATTCCTTACTAAAGTAGTAGTTACTCAGAATTGAAAACGTTACATTTTCTAATAATTTTTTACCACAATCATAAAATAACCATGTTTAACATAACAAACAGTGAAACTCACATAACCCAAAAACACCATACATTTAGTTCATTATATATATATAAAAAACTATTTATTTAGATGGGTGACATTATCTGCCAAAGTAACACCACTGTATACAAAGAAGAGCTCTCCAGTAGGTGTACCAAAACATTCAAGGATCATTTTCTGAAAAGTGAGGTTTCCAGTTTATCATCTTCCAAAGCAGAATTGCTTTCCCATTGTTCCTCAACTGTAGTGTCTGATATAACATTTTCTAGCTCTGAGTCTCTACTTTAATCCAATGTAAAATAAACACCATTTATGATAGATAGACAACATTAATGATACTGTCTTGCTACATAAGAATGAATCTAGCCAGTCAGTAACATTTGACTGTATAAAACCGAGTAGTACTACATATTTCTCTGAAAGTGAGGCAGACGTAACATTTTGCAATAAAACATGATTATTTGTCTTTCTGAAATGAAACCATCAAGTGATAGATTTGAAACAAACACATGGCTGTCAATAAACAATCACATGCCTTGATTAACTAGTAAAAAAAACACATCTATCACTTTCATAATTTCTTTAAACAATAACATCTAATTTACCAACTTTCATGAAAATGGATATATAGCGATTTGGAATGAAACTATTATTATGTTTCCCCATCTGAGCTCAGAGTAGATGAGAGATGTAATGTTTGTCTCTGTTGTGTTGAAGCCCAGTCAAGCAAGAGAGACCAGCCTCCCCTGTACCCAGCTGTGTGTCCATGAAGAGTGACCGGTCAATGGATAAATTGATAGACTTCAGAGAGGGAGATTATTCTACTGAACAAAGGTAAGAAGAACTCATGGGTCATGGTCAGTGAGTTAAACAACACTGTCTCTAGTTATTTCTCCTCTCCCATATTCCCATTTATTCTTGTTGTTTTCAAAATCCATAGGCTAATCCTTTTTCCCATTTTCATAGTCCTAAAGCAATTTTAAACAAACACGACCTTCCCTCCCTCCTGTGTGTGTGTGTGTGTGTGTGTGTGTGTGTGTGTGTGTGTGTGTGTGTGTGTGTGTGTGTGTGTGTCCTCCCTGGTTGAGGAAATGTAATCTCATGTTTTGTCCACAGAACCCAACAGGAGACATCAGAGTCAGTGATTCTCAGTGGTCAGTCTTCCCAGAGTCATCAAACAGACCTGGCCTCTATATTCAGTGTATGTGGTCCTGTTATGTACATTTGTTTTTGTTTACCTCCAGTAAAGTTGATCTGTCAATCATTCATTAATGTGTTCATGAGAAAGCATTTCTTCTCTTGCTTAAATTATTTACTTTATTTATTTCAGTTGCTTGAAGAGAATATTATGACATTTATGAAGAACGAGCTGAAGATGTTCAAGAGGATTCTTAGTCCAGAACTCCCACAAGGCTTTGAGAGTCAGAAGCAGGATAAGGAAGTGGTGGACGCTGAAGATGAGAAGCAGGAGAGCAGTGCCAGAGAGGGGGCTCTGAAGATCACACTGCACGTCCTGAGGAAAATGAACCAGAAGGAGCTTGCTGACACACTGGAGAAAAGTAAGAGCTGTCTGCCTCATGTTGAATGCTGTTTTATAACAAACATTTAAAAGCTGTAACTAAAGTACACCTAAAGTAGCCGTGTAACACAATTATATTGTAGAAGCCTTAACACAACACCTAGTGACCTCATCAAGTAGCAGCAGCGATGTGTTGATTAACTTAGACAGGAGAGACAGAGGAGAGACAGAGGAGAGACAGAGACAGAGAACCAGAGGAGAGACAGAGGAGAGACAGAGGAGAGACAGAGGAGAGACCAGACAGAGAGACAGAGGAGAGACAGAGGAGAGACAGAGGAGAGACAGAGGAGAACCAGAGAGAGAACCAGAGGAGAGACAGAGGAGAGACAGAGGAGAGACAGAGGAGAGACAGAGGAGAACCAGAGGAGAACCAGAGGAGAGACAGAGGAGAACCAGAGGAGAGACAGAGGAGAGACAGAGGAGAGACAGAGGAGAGACAGAGGAGAGACAGAGGAGAGACAGAGGAGAGACAGAGGAGAGACAGAGGAGAGACAGAGGAGAGACAGAGGAGAGACAGAAGAGAGACAGAGGAGAACCAGAGGAGAGACAGGATGAGAACCAGAGGAGAGACAGAGAGATCCAGAGGAGAGACAGAGGAGAACCAGAGGAGAACCAGAGGAGAGACAGAGGAGAGACAGAGGAGAACAGAGGAGAACCAGAGGAGAACCAGAGGAGAGACAGAGGAGAGACAGAGGAGAGACAGAGGAGAGACAGAGGAGAGACAGAGGAGAGACAGAGGAGAGACAGAGGAGAACCAGAGGAGAGACAGAGGAGAACCAGAGGAGAACCAGAGGAGAGACAGAGGAGAGACAGAGGAGAGACCAGAGGAGAGACAGAGGAGAACCAGAGGAGAGACAGGATGAGAACCAGAGGAGAGACAGAGGAGAACCAGAGGAGAACCAGAGGAGATCCAGAGGAGAGACAGAGGAGAACCAGAGGAGAACCAGAGGAGAACCAGAGGAGAGACAGAGGAGAGATAGAGGAGAGACAGAGAAAGACAGTGATAGATAGGCAACATTAATGATACTGTCTGCCATATGAATAATAATAATATAATCAGTCACTCCAGTGTGTAATGCATTATGAAATCATGTACACATTTATACAGGCAGTTAAGAGAATAATGTATTATAATGTACACCTTATAACACAGTCCTACAGTATTAAAACAGACATTAATATCCTCTGTGTTATTTCTTCATTCAGATGAGCTTGCTATGATTTGCCAACGTGAACTCAAATCTAATCTAAAGAAGAAGTTTCAATGTGTATTTGAGGGGATCGCTAAACAAGGAAACCCAACACTTCTCAATAAGGTCTACACAGAGCTCTACATCACAGAGGGTGGAACAGGAGAGGTCAATAATGAACATGAGCTGAGACAGATTGAGACAACAACCAGGAAACAAGCAAGACCAGAGACTGCAATCAAATGTAACAACATCTTCAAACCCTTAACTGGACAAGACAAACGTATCAGAACTGTGCTGACAAAGGGAGTCGCTGGCATTGGAAAAACAGTCTCTGTGCAGAAGTTCATTCTGGACTGGGCTGAAGGAAAAGCAAATCAGGATGTCCAATTTGTATTTTCATTCCCTTTTCGGGAGCTGAATTTAATGAAAGCGGAAAACCACACTTTAATTGAACTTCTCAACCACTTCTCAATGGAAACCAAAGAATCAAGAATCTCCAACTACGACAAGAACAAAGTTCTGTTCATCTTTGATGGTCTGGATGAGTGCCGACTGCCCCTAGACTTCCAGAAGAACAAGATCTGTTGTGACGTCACAAAGTCAACCTCAGTGGATGTTCTGCTGACAAATCTCATCAAGGGAAATCTGCTTCCCTCTGCTCTCCTCTGGATAACTACCCGACCTGCAGCAGCCAATCAGATCCCCCCTGAGTGTGTTGACCAGGTGACAGAGGTACGAGGGTTTAATGACCCACAGAAGGAGGAGTACTTCAGGAAGAGATTCAGTGATGAGGACCTGGCCAGCAGAATCATCTCACACATAAAGACATCAAGGAGCCTCCACATCATGTGCCACATTCCAGTCTTTTGTTGGATTTCTGCAATAGTACTTGAACACATACTGAAACATAAGAGAGAAGAGGTACCAAAGACTCTGACTGAGATGTACACACACCTTGTGGTGTTTCATACCAAACAGAAGAATGAAAAGTATCTTGGGAAAGAAGAGAGGGGTCCAGACTGGAATAAAGAGAGCATTCTGTCACTGGGAAAACTGGCTTTTCAACAGCTTGTGAATGGCAATCTGATTTTCTATGAAGAAGACCTGAAAGAGTCTGGCATTGATGTCAATGAAGCCTCAGTGTACTCAGGATTGTGCACACAGATCTTTAAAGAGGAATGTGGGCTGTACCAGGACAAGGTGTACTGCTTCGTGCATCTGAGCATTCAGGAGTTTCTGGCTGCTGTATATGTGTTCCTTTCATTCAGCAACAACAATGAGAATCTAATGGCCGAACCTCAAACAACATCCAGCAACGATTGTCTACTGAAGCCAGAAGTTACTGTCTACAAGAGTGCTGTGGATAAAGCCTTACAAAGTGAGACGGGAAACCTGGACCTTTTCCTCCGCTTCCTTCTGGGCCTCTCACTGGAGTCCAATCAGAAGCACTTACGAGGTCTACTGACAAAGACAGGAAGCAGTTCACAGAGCCATGAAGAAACAGTCAATTACATCAAGGAGAAGATCAGTGAGAATCCCTCTCCAGAGAGGTGCATCAATCTGTTCCACTGTCTGAATGAACTGAATGACCATTCTCTAGTGGAGGAGATCCAAAGCTACCTGAGATCAGGAAGTGTCTCCAGTGATGAACTCTTACCTGCACAGTGGTCAGCTCTGGTCTTTGTGTTGCTGACTTCAGAAAAGGAGCTGGATGTGTTTGACCTGAAGAAATACTCCAGATCAGAGGAAGGTCTTCTGAGGCTGCTGCCAGTGGTCAAAGCCTCCAGAGCTGCTCTGTGAGTAAATACAGATACTAATAGATATTTAAGTGCTAATGATCAGGAAGAACTATTCACTTTATTCAGAAAAATATATTGAATCATTGGTGTTCAAATTGTATAACAATAGGACAATACAATTCAGGGAGACGGAAGGTAAATCTATATGTTGTTTGGTAGAATAAAACCAAATGCATCTGTCAGTGTCCTTCTACACTACTGGTTTTAAATTAACAGTGTTTTTGTGAAATCGTGATCTCTTTGTCAGGCTGTCAGGCTGTGGAGTCACAGAGGAAGGCTGTGGTTCTCTGGTCTCAGCTCTGAAGTCAAACCCCTCACACCTGAGAGAGCTGGACCTGAGTAACAATGACCTGAAGGATTCAGGAGTGAAGCTGCTCTCTGATGGACTTGGGAATCCCCACTGTAAACTGGAGACTCTGAGGTCAGTGTTCCTGTAGTTGGTCAACAAGTGACAACTGTTCACCAGATCCACATGTGTTTACCAGGCACACATATTCCACACAATATGTGTTTGGACAGTGAAGCTTACAGTTTTAAATTTGTCTCTATGCTCCAGCATTTAGGATTTGAGATATTATGTTTCATATTAGGCGGCAGTACAGAATGTCACCTTTGTTTTTAAGGTACTCATAAAAATATGTTTTAGCTTTTAGAAATGAAAGCACTTCATGGACCTAGTTCTCCCATTTGAAGAAGTACTAAAAGTAAATTTTTTAAAGCTAACATCAGAGGTGAAGGTCTGGTCTGTCTACTCAGATATTTTTACAATACATTTCTCTCTCTTCAAGCCATATGATAATTTCTAATAATGATACATTCATTCAATTATGAATAGATATGGCAGGTTTTAGGACACTGATGTATCTGAATATGTTGAAAAATACAGTGCCTTGCGAAAGTATTCATCCCCCTTGAACTTTGCGACCTTTTGCCACATTTCAGGCTTCAAACATAAAGATATAAAACTGTATTTTTTGTGAAGAATCAACAACAAGTGGGACACAATCATGAAGTGGAATGACATTTATTGGATATTTCAAACTTTTTTAACAAATCAAAAACTGAGTGCAAAATTATTCAGCCCCTTTACTTTCAGTGCAGCAAACTCTCTCCAGAAGTTCAGTGAGGATCTCTGAATGGTCCAATGTTGACCTAAATGACTAATGATGATAAATACAATCCACCTGTGTGTAATCAAGTCTCCGTATAAATGCACCTGCACTGTGATAGTCTCAGAGGTCCGTTAAAAGCGCAGAGAGCATCATGAAGAACAAGGAACACACCAGGCAGGTCCGAGATACTGTTGTGAAGAAGTTTAAAGCCGGATTTGGATACAAAAAGATTTCCCAAGCTTTAAACATCCCAAGGAGCACTGTGCAAGTGATAATATGGAAATGGAAGGAGTATCAGACCACTGCAAATCTACCAAGACCTGGCCGTCCCTCTAAACTTTCAGCTCATACAAGGAGAAGACTGATCAGAGATGCAGCCAAGAGGCCCATGATCACTCTGGATGAACTGCAGAGATCTACAGCTGAGGTGGGAGACTCTGTCCATAGGACAACAATCAGTCGTATATTGCACAAATCTGGCCTTTATGGAAGAGTGGCAAGAAGAAAGCCATTTCTTAAAGATATCCATAAAAAGGGTTGTTTTAAAGTTTGCCACAAGCCACCTGGAAGACACACCAAACATGTGGAAGAAGGTGCTCTGGTCAGATGAAACCAAAATTGAACTATTTGGCAACAATGCAAAACGTTATGTTTGGCTTAAAAGCAACACAGCTCATCACCCTGAACACACCATCCCCACTGTCAAACATGGTGGTGGCAGCATCATGGTTTGGGCCTGCTTTTCTTCAGCAGGGACAGGGAAGATGGTTAAAATTGATGGGAAGATGGATGGAGCCAAATACAGGACCATTCTGGAAGAGAACCTGATGGAGTCTGCAAAAGACCTGAGACTGGGACGGAGATTTGTCTTCCAACAAGACAATGATCCAAAACATAAAGCAAAATCTACAATGGAATGGTTCAAAAATAAACATATCCAGGTGTTAGAATGGCCAAGTCAAAGTCCAGACCTGAATCCAATCGAGAATCTGTGGAAAGAACTGAAAACTGCTGTTCACAAATGCTCTCCATCCAACCTCACTGAGCTCGAGCTGTTTTGCAAGGAGGAATGGGAAAAAATTTCAGTCTCTCGATGTGCAAAACTGATAGAGACATACCCCAAGCGACTTACAGCTGTAATCACAGCAAAAGGTGGCGCTACAAAGTTAACTTAAGGGGGCTGAATCATTTTGCACTCCCAATTTTTCAGTTTTTGATTTGTTAAAAAAGTTTGAAATATCCAATAAATGTCGTTCCACTTCATGATTGTGTCCCACTTGTTGTTGATTCTTCACAAAAAATACAGTTTTATATCTTTATGTTTGAAGCCTGAAATGTGGCAAAAGGTCGCAAAGTTCAAAGGGGGCCGAATACTTTCGCAAGGCACTGTATATACTGACACTATTTTCACTACCAAATAATAGCAGTGTGGTTTAAATATGATTTGACTCTTTGCAGGCTGTCAGGCTGTCAAGTCACAGAGGAAGGCTGTGCTTCTCTGGTCTCAGCTCTGAAGGCAAACCCCTCACACCCGAGAGAGCTGGATCTGAGTAACAATGACCTGAAGGATTCAGGAGTGAAGCTGCTCTCTGCTGGACTGGGGAATCCCCACTGTAAACTGGAGACTCTGAGGTCAGTGTTCATGTAATTGGTCAACAAGTGACAACTGTTCACCAGATCCACATGTGTTTACCAGGCACATAGTCCAAATCATATGTGTTTACCAGACACATAGTCCAAATCATATGTGTTTACCAGGTCCAAATCACATAGTCCAAATCATATGTGTTTACCAGGCACATAGTCCAAATCACATAGTCCAAATCAAATCATGTGTGTTTACAGTTTTAAATTTGGCGCTATGCTCCAGCATTTTGGATTTGAGATCAAATGTTTCACATTAGACGACAGTACAGAATGTCACCTTTTAATTTGAGGTTAATGGTGAGACGTTAGTATGTTTTGTTGTAGCCTCTGTAACTCTCTCACTCATTATTAATGATTAATTCATGATCTTTCTCAAGTCACAGGCTTGATGTAGTCATTGCGTTCAAAGAATATGGGACCAAATACAATTATTTTGACTACTTGAATACACTATAAGTGAATTGGTCAGAATACTTATGACTTCTCCAAATGGGGGGACTAGATACATAAAGTGCTTTCATTTCTACAGGGTGAAAGAGATATGTATGAAAATACCCTCAAATTAAAGGTGACACTATATACTGTCACCTCATGTGAAACATTAGACCTCAAATCCAAAATGTTGGAGTACAGATCCACATTTAAAATGTTATCTTCACTGTCAAAATAGATATGTACTGAGTATACAGTCCACACCAATCTAAATCTGATACCTCACTGTCTGTCTTTTAACTGATACTACTTTTTAAACTGGTCTGGTCAGTCTACTCAAATATGTGAATGTTAGGAATTTTATGAATAATGACTAAACAATATTTACATTTAAATAGAACTATAACTAATTAAACTCTACCCTGTTTTACAATATCTGATTATTAATGTTAGTTCCTAAGAAAGAGGTTATGTAGCATGGATAAGGGGTAATTGGAAATGATAACCATTGTGTAGGGAGGAATGTATGTGTATGTGTGTGTGTCTAAAGTAAGCAAAGAGGGTCATTAACCTATGTTTGAACCAACTCAGCTATAACTCTGTGGTGATCAAATAAGACAGCGAGAGCCCCTCCAGGTTTTCCTTATCTGGAACTGTCTGCTAAGTGGTAATAAACTATGGTGAGACTTCAGGAGTTAATCCAGATATAGTGTGTGTCAGGTATGTGCGCTAGTGAGTTGGAATTAACTTTTGAACCTGCTTTGTCCTGGTCAAGAGGAGGAGATAGGTTATAAAATGTATGACGTCATATGTGATAAGCTGTTGTACATGGTTCTATGAGCAGCGCTCTCGAGAAAATAAATACTATTGGCTAATTTTGATAGACTGGTCTCTGTCTATTTTATGCAAATGATGAGCTTACAAATTCTTAGAAACAGACAGAGTGATTTAAATTGAATTGGTTAATGAATATATATAGGAATTGTTAAATTCCTTTGACAGTGAACTACACATTTTTCTCTCTTCAAGCAATATTATGATCATTTCTAATAATGATACATTCATTTCTGAATAGATATGGCAGGTTTCAGGACACTGATATCTGAATGTGTTGAAAAAATATGCTGACACTATTTTCAACACCAAAGAATAGCAGTGTGTTTTTAATATGATTTTACTCTTTGCAGGCTGTCAGGCTGTCTAGTCACAGAGGAAGGCTGTGGTTCTCTGGTCTCAGCTCTGAAGTATAACTCCTCACACCTGAGAGAGCTGGATCTGAGTAACAATGACCTGAAGGATTCAGGAGTGGAGCTGCTCTCTGCTGGACTGGGGAATCCCCACTGTAAATTGGAGACTCTGAGGTCAGTATTCCTGTAGTTGGTCAACAAGAGGGGGAGATCCATCTGATCCTAACTGTTATAGGCCTATTTCTATTTTGCCCTGTTAATCAAAACTGTTGGAAAAACTTGTCAATAATCAACTTACTGGCTTTCTTGATGTCTATAGTATTCTCTCTGGAATGCAATCTAGTTTCTACTACATTACAACCTTCCTTAAAGGTCCTCAATGATGTCACCATTGCCCTTGATTAATAGCAATGTTGTGATGCTATTTTTATTGTCTTGGCCAAAGCTTTTGATAAGGTAGACCATTCCATTCTTGAGGGCCGGCTAAGGAGTATCTCTGAGGGGTCTTTGGCCTGGTTTGCTAACTACATCTCTCAGAGTGCAGTGTATAAAGTCAGAAAGAGGCTTGATCCTAGACCCCACGCTCTTCTCAATTTACATCAACAACATAGCTCAGGCAGTAGGAAGCTCTCTCCTCCATGTATATGCTCTATATACAGTCTTATACTCAGCTGGCCCCTCACCGGATTTAGTGTTAAACACTCTACAACAACGCTTTCTTAGTGTTTAACAGCTTTCTCTGTCCATAACGTTGTTCTGAACACCTCCTGAACACCTCATGTGGTTTGGTAAGAAGAATGCCCTCTCAACCCACAAGGTGTAATTACTACCTCTGAGGATTTAGAGCTTGAGGTAGTCACATCATACAAGTACTTGGGAGTATGGCTAGACAGTAAACTGTCCTCTCAGCACATATCAAAGCTGCAGGCTAAAGTTAAATCTAGACCAATAATGTTTTTACCATGTTTTGTGCTGCTACCATGTTGTGCTGCTGCCATGTTGTGCTGCTGCCATGGTGTGTTGCTACTATGTTGTTGTCATGTTGTGTTGCTACCATGCTGTGTTGTCATGTGTTGCTGCCTTGCTATATTGTTGTCTTAGGTCTCTCTTTATGTAGTGTTGCGGTGTCTCTCTTGTCATGATGTGTGTTTTGTCCTATATTTATATTTATTTTTAATCCCCGTCCCCGCAGGAGGCCTTTTGCCTTTTAGTAGGCCGTCATTGTAAATAAGATTTTGTTCTTAATAACTGACTTGTCTTGTTAACCTTTTGCGTGTAGGGGGCAGTATTTTCGTTTTTGGCTAAAAAACATACCCATTTGAAACTGCCTATTTCTCAGCCCCAGTGTTGCGGTGTCTTCCTTTTCCTGATGTATGTTTGTCATATATATATATATATTGTTTTTAATTTAAAAAATAATAATAATTTAATCCCAGCCTTGTCCCCGCAGGAGGCCTTTTGCCTTTTGGTAGGCCGTCGTTGTAAATAAGAGTTGGTTCTTAACTGATTTGCCGAGTTAAATAAAAGTGAGAACTGTTCACCAGATCCAGATGTGTTTACCTGGCACACATAGTCCACAGCAAATATGTTTGCAAAATGTTCCAGCATTTTGGATTTGAGATCAAATGGTTCATCTTAGGCAACAGTATATAATGTCACCTTTTATTTGAGGATATTTCATACATTCAATCTGTGTTACTGTTTAGAAATGAAAGCACTTTGTGTCTAGTTTCCCATTTGAAAAATGTAATCATTTGGACCCACAGTGATCACATCAACCTTGTGACTCTACACACTTGTTGAATGCATTTGTGGTTTGCTTTGATTGTGTTTTTCAAATAGAAACTAAATGGTGTCATTTTGGAGTCACTTCACTTGTATTGTCAGTAAGAGTAGATGATGTTTCTGAACACTTCTACATTGATGTGGATGCTACCATGATTATGAATGAATCGTGAATGATGATGAATGAGAAAGTTACTGAGGCACAAAGATCATACCCTCTCTGTTATTGGTTATTTATTTTACTAGGTAAGTCAGTTAAGAACAAATTCTTATTTTTAATGACGGCCTAGGAACAGTGGGTTAACTGCCTGTTCAGGGGCAGAACGGCAGATTTGTACCTTGTCAGCTTGGGGATTCAAACTTGCAATCTTTCCGTTACTAGTCCAACACTCTAACCACTAGGCTACCCTGCCACCCCAAATGGTAATGGTGAGAGGTTAGCATGTTTTGTTGTAGCCTCTGTAACTTTCTGATTCATCATTTCTCATGACTGATTCATGATTTTTCTTAATCAGGGAATCATCATGATTCATTTAGTAGTGTTTAGAAACATGTTATCTACTCACTTAGACAGAAGATTAATCCAGTCACCATCCACCATTCAGTTACTATTGGGCAAAACACAACCCCAAACACAACCCCAAAACACAACCCCAAAACACAACCCCAAAACACAACCCCAAAACACAACCCCAAAACACAACCCCAAAACACAACCCCAAACACAACCCCAAACACAACCCCAAACACAACCCCAAACACAACCCCAAACACAACCCCAAACACAACCCCAAACTGCAAAATCAACCAACGGGTTTAAATACTAAACGTTTGACTACTTTAATACATGAAGTGAATTGGTCAGAAAACATCACTTCTTCAAATAGGGGGATTAGTAATATGATATGATTTTCATCTTTGCAGGCTGTCAGGCTGTCTAGTCACAGAGGAAGGCTGTTGTTCTCTGGTCTCAGCTCTGAGGTCAAACCCCTCACACCTGAGAGAGCTGGACCTGAGCTACAATCACCCAGGAGACTCAGGAGTCAGACTGCTCTCTGCTGGACTGGAGGATCCACACTGCAGACTGGAGAAACTCAAGTGTGTAGAGGGTTTATGTCAATGTTCATATCAGGCACGTTTTGATTTAACAGGCTAGTTAAAACAAACATTCTTACCACCACTTGGACAAAGTGTGTGAGTGAGAGAGTGAGTGAGTGAGAGAGAGAGAGTTCACGTGTATCCCTCAATGACTGTCTGTTCTTCTGCTTACCGCTACAGTGTGGATCATGGTGGAGAGTACGCAATGAAACCTGGGCTTAGAAAATGTGAGTGTTGACTGCTGTGAAGAATTTGACTAAGAATAAGTCTTAATTCAAGTTAAGTGAAAGACCACCATCATTAATTACTTGGACATATCAGCTGTAGTTCTACAGAAGCAGAAATCAGGGACACCAAAGTTTACAAAGAGTTGCTTGGACAATGTGTGTGTCTGTGTATGTGTGTTCATGTTTGTGTTACATTAGAAATGTGTGAGTGTTCATGCATGCATCCTGGTGTGTGTGTGTAATTAAATGGGCATACGTGTGTTTTATATTACCATACAGTATAACAGTTGATCAATCAAAAGTCTCAAGTTACCTTAACATCTCCTTTTGATACCTACAAACATCTACATTAAATGAATTAGTGAAAGGTGAGTTAACATTCTAATGTGGCCTCCCAGGTGGCACAGCTGGCGCTGCAGTACAGCGCCCTTAACCACTGTGCCATCAGAGACTCTGGGTTCGCGTCCAGGCTCTGCCGTAACCGGCCGCGACCGGGAGGTCCGTGGGGCGACGCACAATTGGCCTAGTGTCGTCCGGGTTAGGGAGGGTTTGGCCGGTAGGGATATCCTTGTCTCATCGCACACCAGCGACTCCTGTGGCGGACCGGGCGCAGTGCGCGCTAACCAAGGTTGCCAAGTGCACAGTGTTTCCTCCGACACATTGTTGCGGCTGGCTTCTGGGTTGGATGCGCGCTGCTTTAAGAAGCAGTGAGGCTTGGTTGGGTTGTGTAACGGAGGACTTTCAACCTTCGTCTCTCCCGAGCCCGTACGGGAGTTGTAGCGATGAGACAAGATAGTAGCTACTAAACAATTTATACCACGAAATTGGAGAGAAAAAGGGGTACAAAAAAACAAAAACCTTCTAATGTGAATGATGATGATTTCTAATATTATGTCTGGTTTCATCCATCAGATGTCTGTGATCTCACACTGGACCCAAACACAGTAAACAGACTCCTCTCTCTGACTGAGGAGAACAGAAAGGTGACATGTGGGAGAAAGAAGCAGCCGTATCCTGATCACCCAGAGAGATTTGAGGTCTGTAGACAGGTGCTGTGTAGAGAGCGTCTGACTGGGCGCTGTTACTGGGAGGTAGAGTGGAGTGGGGGATGGCCGGTTATAGGAGTGACATATAAAGGAATCAACAGGAGAGGAGGGGGTAAGGACTGTGGACTTGGATGGAATGACAAGTCCTGGAGTCTGTTCTGCTCTGACAACAGTTACACTGCCAGGCACAATTGTAATACCACTCTCATAGACGTCCCTTCCTCCAGCTCCCACAGAGTAGGAGTGTATCTGGACTGGCCAGCCGGCACTCTGTCCTTCTACAGAGTCTCCTCTGACTCACTGACCCACCTGAACACATTCTACACCACATTCACTGAGCCCCTCTATCCAGGGTTTTGGGTTTATGATGACTCTTCAGTGTCCCTAATCAAACACAACACAATATTTTAATAAAATATAAAATAAGAATATAAATAAATAAATATATAACTCTGTCCTCACACACACTGGAAACACACACACTGGACACACACACACAGACACACATACTGGACACACACAGACACAGATACTGGACACACACTGGACACACACACACACAAACTGGACACACACACACGCAAACACACACGCACATTGGACACACACGCACATTGGACACACACACACAGGACACACACACACACACAGGAAGCACACACAAACTGGACACACACACACACATGACACACACACACAAACTGGACACACACACATGCAAACACACTGGACACACACACACTGGACACAAACTGGACACACACCCGACACACACACACTGGACGGACACACACACACTGGACACACACAAACAGACACTGGACACCCACACAGGACACACACACACTGGACACACACAAACAGACACTGGACACCCACACATGACACACACACACCTTGTACACACACACATACACTGAATACACACACACACACCAGTTTGGGCCAGTTTATTCCTGTAAATACACTGAACAAAAATATAAAGTCAACATGTAAAGTGTTGGTCCCATGTTTCATGAGCTGAAATAAAATATCCCTGAAATGTTCCATACACACAAAAAGCTGACATGTTTTACATCCCTGTTAGTGAGCATTTCTCATTTGCCAAGATAATCCATCCACCTGACCACTGTGGCATATGAAGAAGCTGGTGTCATGTGGGCGAGCGGTTTGCTGATGTAAACGTTGTGAACAGAGTGCCCCATGGTGGCAGTGAGGTTATGATATGGGTAATCATAAACTATGGACAATGAACACAAGTGCATTTTATCAATCGCAATTTATATGCACAGAGATACCATGATGAGAACCCATTATCGTATCATTCCTCCGCCTCCATCACCTCATGTGTCAGCATGATAATGCACGGCCCAATCGATGTCGCAAGGATCTGTACACAATTCCTGGAAGCTGAAAAAAAGAAAATATATTTTCCATGGCCTGAGAACTCACCAGATATGTCAGCCGTTGAGCATGTTTGGGATGCTCTGGACAGACGTGTACGACAGCGTGTTCCAGGTCCTGACAATATCCAGCAACTTTGCACAGCCATTGAAGAGGAGTGGGACAGCGTTCCACAGGCCACAATCAACAGCCTGAACAACTCAATGTAAAGGAGATGTGTCGCAATGCATGAGGCAAATGATGATCACACCAGATACTGACTGGTTTTCTGATCCACAATCCTACTTTTATACTAAGGTATCTGTGACCAATAGATGCATGTCTGTATTCCCAGTCATGTTAAATTCGTAGATTAAGGCCTAATGCATTTATTTTCAATTGAATGTAACTCAGTAAAATCTTTGAAAGTCATTCCATCCTTTAACTAAATGGTAGTAACACGAAGTCATTCCATCCTTTCACTAAATGGTAGTAACACTCAGTCATTCCATCCTTTCACTAAATGGTAGTAACACGAAGTCATTCCATCCTTTCACTAAATGGTAGTAACACTAAGTCATTCCATCCTTTCACTAAATGGTAGTAACACTAAGTCATTCCATCCTTTCACTAAATGGTAGTAACACTAAGTCATTCCATCCTTTCACTAAATGGTAGTAACACTAAGTCATTCCATCCTTTCACTAAATGGTAGTAACACTAAGTCATTCCATCCTTTCACTAAATGGTAGTAACACTAAGTCATTCCATCTTTTCACTAAATGGTAGTAACACTACGTCATTCCATCTTTTCACTAAATGGTAGTAACACTAAGTCATTCCATCCTTTCACTAAATGGTAGTAACACTAAGTCATTCCATCCTTTCACTAAATGGTATTAACACTAAGTCATTCCATCCTTTCACTAAATGGTAGTAACACGAAGTCATTCCATCCTTTCACTAAAGATATAAAGCCACTTTTTATTGACAGATGCCTCATGTCAATGTTCTGGATTTTGATGAAAGGAAATTCCATATAGCCTACTGGACAGGACTTTGCTATGGCATCTTCTGTTTGGGTGTCTCAGGTCAGGACTTTGCTATGGCATCTTCTGTTTGGGTGTCTCAGGTCAGGACTTTGCTTTGGCATCTTCTGTTTGGGTGTCTCAGGTCAGGACTTTGTTATGGCATCTTCTGTTTGGGTGTCTCAGGTCAGGACTTTGCTGCATCTTCTGTTTGGGTGTCTCAGGTCAGGACTTTGTCTATGGCATCTTCTTTTGGGTGTCTCAGGTTATCAGGTCTGTTAGCCATAATCAAACAATGACCTTTGTCGCTGTCTCTATTTCCAGCCCTGCCATTTCAAACATATGTCCTGATCTAGTGTTTGACCCCTGACCTCCTTCACATGGACCATCTCACTGTCCATGTCTGCTTTTAGCTCCCACCTCTACTTCACTGTGTTATAATGGATCTTATGCTTGTTATGTCACCTCTGTAAAACAGTTATCAAACATACTGACCTTTCTGACTCTATCCCATAGCCCTACTTCACTGTGTTATAATGGACCTTATGCTTGTTATGTCACCTCTGTAACCAGTTAACAAACATAATGACCTTTCTGACTCTATCCCATAGCCCTACTTCACTGTGTTATAATAGATCTTATGCTTGTTATGTCACCTCTGTAACCAGTTAACAAACATACTGACCTTTCTGACTCTATCCCATAGCCCTACTTCACTGTGTTATAATGGACCTTATGCTTGTTATGTCACCTCTGTAACCAGTTAACAAACATACTGACCTTTCTGACTCTATCCCTTAGCCCTACTTCACTGTGTTATAATAGATCTTATGCTTGTTATGTCACCTCTGTAACCAGTTAACAACCATAATGACCTTTCTGACTCTATCCCATAGCCCTACTTCACTGTGTTATAATGGACCTTATGCTTGTTATGTCACCTCTGTAACCAGTTAACAAACATACTGACCTTTCTGACTCTATCCCATAGCCCTACTTCACTGTGTTATAATGGACCTTATGCTTGTTATGTCACCTCTGTAACCAGTTAACAAACATACTGACCTTTCTGACTCTATCCCTTAGCCCTACTTCACTGTGTTATAATGGACCTTATGCTTGTTATGTCACCTCTGTAACCAGTTAACAAACATAATGACCTTTCTGAATCTATCCCATAGCCCTACTTCACTGTGTTATAATGGATCTTATGCTTGTTATGTCACCTCTGTAACCAGGTATCAAACATACTGACCCTTCTGACTCTATCCCATAGCCCTACTTTCTAGAACTGAACATTTCAATTCCTCTATGAGTTTGTTTTGTGTCCATTTACTTATTTATGTATGTATTTGTATATTGGGGTTGTGCTGCAGAGCATCATGGGTGTTTGTATGTGTTGAGATGATCACGTTCCAGATAAATGTTTGAACTGATTCCTGACTTTCAAGACAGAGTCAGTCTCCTGTCTCATCATCATTATTGAATTGTTATACAGACGTGGTTATGAAACCCACCAGACATAACAACAGATTGGCGATGAGTCTGAATCTACAGGAACTATTCTGTCTGTAAGAAGTCGATTTTTACAACTGTTGAAACTGTTATTTTCTGTGGTAAAGACCTCCCCAATTAAGGTGCCGCCAACCCCCTGTGATGCAGATGGACTTTCCAGGTTACCACTAGCTGTGGTCAAGACAGAGTCAGATGGACTTTCCAGGTTACCACTAGCTGTGGTCAAGACAGAGTCAGATGGACTTTCCAGGTTACTACTAGCTGTGGTCAAGACAGAGTCAGATGGACTTTCCAGGTTACTACTAGCTGTGGTCAAGACAGAGTCAGATGGACTTTCCAGGTTACTACTAGCTGTGGTCAAGACAGAGTCAGATGGACTTTCCAGGTTACCACTAGCTGTGGTCAAGACAGAGTCAGATGGACTTTCCAGGTTACTACTAGCTGTGGTCAAGACAGAGTCATGCCAAGTAGACATCTTCTATTTCAGACAACTGGAAAACGCACCAGTCACTTCAACACAAGTGGAGAAACACCAAAAACGACCACGTGTCATCTGAAGTGATGGACATCATGAAAGGCAAAGTCGCAGGAGATACTCTGGAACTGAAATCATACCTTCCAGGAGAACTGAGATATCAATACAGTCTGTTGTCTGCTGTGGGAGAGGAGAGTTATCGTTCACTGAAGAAACCAGTGTTGCAACAGTTACACTCAGGTCAAGTAAAGTGCACAAAGCTACTTCTGGTGGCTTGGATTGGATGGAAGCTTTTCCTTCTCAATGATAACTACATGTTTTGGTTCCACCTCGACTCACATTGTTTGAACGCCCTCAACTTTATTCCAGGCTACACGTCATTAAATTTGTTTAGACAAGTTACAGACAGTAGCCTACAAGTAGCAAAATAAAACTCAAATGATTGAACATGAAATGTACTTTAATATGTTTGAAATAGGATTATAGCCACTGTTTAATGCAGTCATCTCGGTTTTCATTTAATACTTTACATGTCACCTGGGGCGGCAGGGTAGCCTAGTGGTTAGAGCGTTGGACTAGTAACCGGAAGGTTGCAAGTTCAAACCCCCGAGCTGACAAGGTACAAATCTGTCGTTCTGCCCCTGAACAGGCAGTTAACCCACTGTTACTAGGCCGTCATTGAAAATAAGAATTTGTTCTTAACTGACTTGCCAGGTAAAATAAAAAAGACAACTTTGGCAACTTTGTATTTGTAGTCAGCTTTGTTCTGAAGTTATCGGCGGTCACTGAGAGACGGATAAACCATGTAATATTATGTTTAGCGGAGAACCTCTATGTTTATAAAGAACGCAGGAAGGCAAAAAAGTATCTAACGACCCACTTAGCTGTTCTACGAGTGGTCTGAGGCAGGAGTACACGGAACCCAAATCGGCTGCGCCATCGTGCATAAATGTATTTTGTCCCCCTACACCAAACGCAGGTTAAAATATCAAAACAAACTCTGAACCAATTACATTCATTTGGGGACAGGTCGAAAAGCATTAAACAGCTATGGCAAGTTAGCTAGTTAGCTTGCACATGCTAGCTAATTTGTCCTATTTAGCTAGCTTGCTGTTGCTAGCTAATTTGTCCTGGGATATAAACATTGAGTTGTTATTTTACCTGAAATGCAAGAGGTCCTCTATTCCGACAATTAATCCACACATAAAACAGTCAACCGAATCGTTTCTAGTCATCTCTCCTCCTTCCAGGCTTTTTCTTCTCTGGACTTTCTTTGCGATTGGCAGCTTTCATAAATTAGGTGCATTACAGCCACCAACCTTGTTCGTTTTTCAGTCACCCACGTGGGTATAACCAATGAGGATATGGCACGTGGATACCTAGTTCTACAAACCAATGAGGAGACGGGAGAGGCTGGACTTGCAGCGCGATCTGCGTCAGAAATAGAACTGACTTCTATTTTAGCCCTTGGCAACGCAGACGCTCGTTGGCGCACACTAGCAGTGTGGGTGCAATTATTGAATAACATAGATTTCTAAATGTATTTTGTGACGCGAGCGGTGTAGTCAGGGTATTAGATTAAGAGTGTTTTCAAGTGCAAAGGCAATAACAATGGTTTTGGGAAACAGCTCTGTTACGAATTACCTGCGGTTGAATTCGTAACAGAATTACACATTCTGGGGGCAGAGTCAGTGAGTCACAAACTAGTAAAATGCTCCTACGAAGGATCTAACAATTAACTTAGCCATAAGATGCTTTTGGGAAACCAGGCTCCTGTCTCATCATTATTGAATTGTTATACAGACGTGGTAATGAAACCCACGAGACATAACAACAAATTGGTGATGAGTAAGTCTGAATCTACAGGAACTATTCTGTCTGGAAGATGTCTGTTTTTACAACTGTTTAAGCTGTTATTTTCTGTGGTTCAGTCCAGGATAATGTTAGCTCAGTGTACTACTAGCAGAGGCAAGGGCATAGTGGAGCTAGCTAAGAGAGAGAGTTAACATCGTCATGGACGGCAGAAAAGGACTCGAGATGGATGTCAGAAGGCGAACACAGCTTAATTTACAAAGGAAGGAATATTATTGGACATTTTTAGGACCATTGAACATTTTGATGAAAGTTTTGAGCAGAGGAGCTCATATACAGAACAGTTTAAATATTTTGTTCTTGTAAATGACATTAATCAGGACAACATTGTGCCTACATGTTTTAGTGTAATGGGGCCAAATACATGTAATTTACTAGACAGCCTGCTACAGCCAGACAGATCAGGTAATAAGACGTATGGGGATATTGTGGAGATACTTAAAGGACATTTTTCACAGGAACCACTAGTTAATGCTGAAAGGTTCAGGTTCCACAGGAGACATCAGGAAGAGGGAGAATCAGTACCAATGTTTGCTGTTGCATTAAAGAAACTATCAGAACACTGAGTTGAATGGTGTTCTAAATGACATCATCAGAGACAGACTAGAATGTGGGCAACAGAGTGAAGATACACAAGAGACTGTTGACTGAAAGTAATATGACCTTGACAAAGGACATTGAAATCAGTGTGTCCATGGAACTAGCTGCTAAAGAGGCTCACCAGTTGAGTTCATCAGGAACTTAGTGGGTTCATCTAACAATCCTAATCACCTGTTGCATGACACAACCAATAATATTACATTCAACATACATAATACCAACATACCGTCTCCAACCATTAGCCCACTGAGACAACCAATAATATTACATTCAACATACACAATACCAACATACCGTCTCCAACCATCAGACCACCAATAATATTACATTCAACATACATAATACCAACATACCGTCTCCAACCATCAGACCACCAATAATATTACATTCAACATACATAATACCAACATACCATCTCCAACCATCAGCCTACTGAGACAACCAATAATATTACATTCAACATACACAATACCAACATACCGTCTCCAACCATCAGACCACCAATAATATGACATTCAACATACATAATACCAACATACCGTCTCCAACCATCAGCCTACTGAGACAACCAATACCAACATACCGTCTCCAACCATCAGACATTGACATTCAACATACACAATACCAACATACCGTCTCCAACCATCAGCCCACTGAGTCAAACAGATGATTCTAGATTTCATTCACATTCCCTTCTAGTTGTGCATAAGGTAACAATGTAAGGTATCCTTAAAATGCAGTGAATATTACATTCAGGCA
>NW_024609292.1:0-20000 GCF_018296145.1 Oncorhynchus tshawytscha
TGCCTGAATGTAATATTCACTGCATTTTAAGGATACCTTACATTGTTACCTTATGCACAACTAGAAGGGAATGTGAATGAAATCTAGAATCATCTGTTTGACTCAGTGGGCTGATGGTTGGAGACGGTATGTTGGTATTGTGTATGTTGAATGTCATATTATTGGTGGTCTGATGGTTGGAGACGGTATGTTGGTATTGTGTATGTTGAATGTAATATTATTGGTTGTCTCAGTAGGCTGATGGTTGGAGATGGTATGTTGGTATTATGTATGTTGAATGTAATACGGTCTGATGGTTGGAGACGGTATGTTGGTATTATGTATGTTGAATGTAATATTATTGGATGGTTCTGATGGTTGGATGTAATATTATTGGTGGTCTGATGGTTGGAGACGGTATGTTGGTATTGTGTATGTTGAATGTCATATTATTGGTGGTCTCAGTGGGCTGATGGTTGGAGATGGTATGTTGGTATTATGTATGTTGAATGTAATATTATTGGTTGTCTCAGTGGGCTGATGGTTGGAGATGGTATGTTGGTATTGTGTATGTTGAATGTAATATTATTGGTTGTCTCAGTGGGCTAATGGTTGGAGACGGTATGTTGGTATTATGTATGTTGAATGTAATATTATTGGTTGTGTCATGCAACAGGTGATTAGGATTGTTAGATGAACCCACTAAGTTCCTGATGAACTCAACTGGTGAGCCTCTTTAGCAGCTAGTTCCATGGACACACTGATTTCAATGTCCTTTGTCAAGGTCAGATGACTTTCAGTCAACAGTCTCTTGTGTATCTTCACTCTGTAGCCCACATACTAGTCTGTCTCTGATGATGTCATTTAGAACACCATTCAACTCAGTGTTCTGATAGTTTCTTTAATGCAACAGCAAACATTGGTACTGATTCTCCCTCTTCCTGATGTCTCCTGTGGAACCTGAACCTTTCAGCATTAACTAGTGGTTCCTGTGAAAATGTCCTTTAAGTATCTCCACAATATCCCCATACGTCTTATTACCTGATCTGTCTGGCTGTAGCAGGCTGTCTAGTAAATTACATGTATTTGGCCCCATTACACTAAAACATGTAGGCACAATGTTGTCCTGATCAATGTCATTTACAAGAACAAAATATTTAAACTGTTCTGTATATGACCTCCTCTGCTCAAAACTTTCATCAAAATGTTCAATGGTCCTAAAAATGTCCCATAATATTCCTTCCTTTGTAAATTAAGCTGTTTTCGCCTTCTGACATCCATCTCGAGTCCTTTTCTGCCATCCATGACGATGTTAACTCTCTCTCTTAGCTAGCTCCACTATGCCCTTGCCTCTGCTAGTAGTACACTGAGCTAACATTATCCTGGACTGAACCACAGAAAATAACAGCTTAAACAGTTGTAAAAACAGACATCTTCCAGACAGAATGGTTCCTGTAGATTCAGACTTACTCATCACCAATCTGTTGTTATGTCTCGTGGGTTTCATTACCACGTCTGTATAACAATTCAATAATGATGAGACAGGAGCCTGGTTTCCCAAAAGCATCTTATGGCTAAGTTAATTGTTAGATCCTTCGTAGGAGCATTTTACTAGTTTGTGACTCACTGACTCCGCCCCCAGAATGTGTAATTCTGTTACGAATTCAACCGCAGGTAATTCGTAACAGAGCTGTTTCCCAAAACCATTGTTATTGCCTTTGCACTTGAAAACACTCTTAATCTAATACCCTGACTACACCGCTCGCGTCACAAAATACATTTAGAAATCTATGTTATTCAATAATTGCACCCACACTGCTGGTGTGCGCCAACGAGCGTCTGCGTTGCCAAGGGCTAAAATAGAAGTCAGTTCTATTTCTGACGCAGATCGCGCTGCAAGTCCAGCCTCTCCCGTCTCCTCATTGGTTTGTAGAACTAGGTATCCACGTGCCATATCCTCATTGGTTATACCCACGTGGGTGACTGAAAAACGAACAAGGTTGGTGGCTGTAATGCACCTAATTTATGAAAGCTGCCAATCGCAAAGAAAGTCCAGAGAAGAAAAAGCCTGGAAGGAGGAGAGATGACTAGAAACGATTCGGTTGACTGTTTTATGTGTGGATTAATTGTCGGAATAGAGGACCTCTTGCATTTCAGGTAAAATAACAACTCAATGTTTATATCCCAGGACAAATTAGCTAGCAACAGCAAGCTAGCTAAATAGGACAAATTAGCTAGCATGTGCAAGCTAACTAGCTAACTTGCCATAGCTGTTTAATGCTTTTCGACCTGTCCCCAAATGAATGTAATTGGTTCAGAGTTTGTTTTGATATTTTAACCTGCGTTTGGTGTAGGGGGACAAAATACATTTATGCACGATGGCGCAGCCGATTTGGGTTCCGTGTACTCCTGCCTCAGACCACTCGTAGAACAGCTAAGTGGGTCGTTAGATACTTTTTGCCTTCCTGCGTTCTTTATAAACATAGAGGTTCTCCGCTAAACATAATATTACATGGTTTATCCGTCTCTCAGTGACCGCCGATAACTTCAGAACAAAGCTGACTACAAATACAAAGTTGCCAAAGTTGTCTTTTTTATTTTACCTGGCAAGTCAGTTAAGAACAAATTCTTATTTTCAATGACGGCCTAGTAACAGTGGGTTAACTGCCTGTTCAGGGGCAGAACGACAGATTTGTACCTTGTCAGCTCGGGGGTTTGAACTTGCAACCTTCCGGTTACTAGTCCAACGCTCTAACCACTAGGCTACCCTGCCGCCCCAGGTGACATGTAAAGTATTAAATGAAAACCGAGATGACTGCATTAAACAGTGGCTATAATCCTATTTCAAACATATTAAAGTACATTTCATGTTCAATCATTTGAGTTTTATTTTGCTACTTGTAGGCTACTGTCTGTAACTTGTCTAAACAAATTTAATGACGTGTAGCCTGGAATAAAGTTGAGGGCGTTCAAACAATGTGAGTCGAGGTGGAACCAAAACATGTAGTTATCATTGAAAAGGAAAAGGTTCCATCCAATCCAAGCCACCAGAAGTAGCTTTGTGCAATTTACTTGACCTGAGTGTAACTGTTGCAACACTGGTTTCTTCAGTGAACGATAACTCTCCTCTCCCACAGCAGACAACAGACTGTATTGATATCTCAGTTCTCCTGGAAGGTATGATTTCAGTTCCAGAGTATCTCCTGCGACTTTGCCTTTCATGATGTCCATCACTTCAGATGACACGTGGTCGTTTTTGGTGTTTCTCCACTTGTGTTGAAGTGACTGGTGCGTTTTCCAGTTGTCTGAAATAGAAGATGTCTACTTGGCATGACTCTGTCTTGACCACAGCTAGTGGTAACCTGGAAAGTCCATCTGACTCTGTCTTGACCACAGCTAGTGGTAACCTGAAAAGTCCATCTGACTCTGTCTTGACCACAGCTAGTGGTAACCTGAAAAGTCCATCTGACTCTGTCTTGACCACAGCTAGTAGGAACCTGAAAAGTCCATCTGACTCTGTCTTGACCACAGCTAGTGGTAACCTGGAAAGTCCATCTGACTCTGTCTTGACCACAGCTAGTGGTAACCTGAAAAGTCCATCTGACTCTGTCTTGACCACAGCTAGTGGTAACCTGGAAAGTCCATCTGACTCTGTCTTGACCACAGCTAGTGGTAACCTGGAAAGTCCATCTGACTCTGTCTTGACCACAGCTAGTGGTAACCTGAAAAGTCCATCTGACTCTGTCTTGACCACAGCTAGTGGTAACCTGAAAAGTCCATCTGACTCTGTCTTGACCACAGCTAGTAGGAACCTGGAAAGTCCATCTGCATCACAGGGGGTTGGCGGCACCTGATAATTGGGGAGGTCTTTACCAAAGAAAATAACAGTTTCAACAGTTGTAAAAATCGACTTCTTACAGACAGAATAGTTCCTGTAGATTCAGACTCATCACCAATCTGTTGTTATGTCTGGTGGGTTTCATAACCACGTCTGTATAACAATTCAATAATGATGAGACAGGAGACAGGAATCAGTTCAAACATTTATCTGGAACGTGATCATCTCAACACATACAAACACCCATGATGCTCTGCAGCACAACCCCAATATACAACAAATACATACATAAATAAGTAAATGGACACAAAACAAACTCATAGAGGAATTGAAATGTTCAGTTCTAGAAAGTAGGGCCATGGGATAGAGTCAGAAAGGTCAGTATGTTTGTTAACTGGTTACAGAGGTGACATAACAAGCATAAGGTCCATTATAACACAGTGAAGTAGGGCTATGGGATAGAGTCAGAAAGGTCATTATGTTTGTTAACTGGTTACAGAGGTGACATAACAAGCATAAGGTCCATTATAACACAGTGAAGTAGGGCTATGGGATAGAGTCAGAAAGGTCATTATGTTTGTTAACTGGTTACAGAGGTGACATAACAAGCATAAGATCTATTATAACACAGTGAAGTAGGGCTATGGGATAGAGTCAGAAAGGTCATTATGTTTGTTAACTGGTTACAGAGGTGACATAACAAGCATAAGATCTATTATAACACAGTGAAGTAGGGCTATGGGATAGAGTCAGAAAGGTCATTATGTTTGTTAACTGGTTACAGAGGTGACATAACAAGCATAAGGTCCATTATAACACAGTGAAGTAGGGCTATGGGATAGAGTCAGAAAGGTCCTTATGTTTGTTAACTGGTTACAGAGGTGACATAACAAGCATAAGGTCCATTATAATACAGTGAAGTAGAGGTGGGAGCTAAAAGCAGACATGGACAGTGAGATGGTGTGAGGAGGTCAGGGGTCAAACACTAGATCAGGACATGGTCGAAATGGCAGGGCTGGAAATAGAGACAGCGACACATTCTGATTATGGCTCAGACCTGACCTGAGACACCCAAACAGAAGATGCCATAGCAAAGTCCTGACCTGAGACACCCAAACAGAAGATGCCAAAGCAAAGTCCTGACCTGAGACACCCAAACAGAAGATGCCATAGCAAAGTCCTGACCTGAGACACCCAAACAGAAGATGCCATAGCAAAGTCCTGTCCAGTAGGCTATATGGAATTTCCTTTCATCAAAATCCAGAACATTGACATGAGGCATCTGTCAATAAAAAGTGGCTTTATATCTTTAGTGAAAGGATGGAATGACTTCTGTCAAGGATGGAATGACTTAGTGTTATACCATTTAGTGAAAGGATGGAATGACTTAGTGTTACTACCATTTAGTGAAAGGATGGAATGACTTAGTGTTACTACCATTTAGTGAAAGGATGGAATGACTTCGTGTTACTACCATTTAGTGAAAGGATGGAATGACTTAGTGTTACTACCATTTAGTGAAAGGATGGAATGACTTCGTGTTACTACCATTTAGTGAAAGGATGGAATGACTTAGTGTTACTACCACTTAGTGAAAGGATGGAATGACTTCTTGTTACTACCATTTAGTGAAAGGATGGAATGACGTAGTGTTACTACCATTTAGTGAAAGGATGGAATGACTTCGTGTTACTACCATTTAGTTAAAGGATGGAATGACTTTCAAAGATTTTACTGAGTTACATTCAATTGAAAATAAATGCATTAGGCCTTAATCTACGAATTTAACATGACTGGGAATACAGACATGCATCTATTGGTCACAGATACCTTAGTATAAAAGTAGGATTGTGGATCAGAAAACCAGTCAGTATCTGGTGTGATCATCATTTGCCTCATGCATTGCGACACATCTCCTTTACATTGAGTTGTTCAGGCTGTTGATTGTGGCCTGTGGAACGCTGTCCCACTCCTCTTCAATGGCTGTGCAAAGTTGCTGGATATTGTCAGGACCTGGAACACGCTGTCGTACACGTCTGTCCAGAGCATCCCAAACATGCTCAACGGCTGACATATCTGGTGAGTTCTCAGGCCATGGAAAATATATTTTCTTTTTTCAGCTTCCAGGAATTGTGTACAGATCCTTGCGACATCGATTGGGCCGTGCATTATCATGCTGACACATGAGGTGATGGAGGCGGAGGAATGATACGATAATGGGTTCTCATCATGGTATCTCTGTGCATATAAATTGCGATTGATAAAATGCACTTGTGTTCATTGTCCATAGTTTATGATTACCCATATCATAACCTCACTGCCACCATGGGGCACTCTGTTCACAACGTTTACATCAGCAAACCGCTCGCCCACATGACACCAGCTTCTTCATATGCCACAGTGGTCAGGTGGATGGATTATCTTGGCAAATGAGAAATGCTCACTAACAGGGATGTAAAACATGTCAGCTTTTTGTGTGTATGGAACATTTCAGGGATATTTTATTTCAGCTCATGAAACATGGGACCAACACTTTACATGTTGACTTTATATTTTTGTTCAGTGTATTTACAGGAATAAACTGGCCCAAACTGGTGTGTGTGTGTGTGTGTATTCAGTGTATGTATGTGTGTACAAGGTGTGTGTGTCATGTGTGGGTGTCCAGTGTCTGTTTGTGTGTGTCCAGTGTGTGTGTGTCCTGTGTGGGTGTCCAGTGTCTGTTTGTGTGTGTCCAGTGTGTGTGTGTCCGTCCAGTGTGTGTGTGTCGGGTGTGTGTCCAGTTTGTGTCCAGTGTGTGTGTGTCCAGTGTGTTTGCATGTGTGTGTGTCCAGTTTGTGTGTGTGTGTCATGTGTGTGTGTGTGTCCAGTTTGTGTGTGCTTCCTGTGTGTGTGTGTGTGTCCTGTGTGTGTGTGTCCAATGTGCGTGTGTGTCCAATGTGCGTGTGTGTTTGCGTGTGTGTGTGTCCAGTTTGTGTGTGTGTGTGTCCAGTGTGTGTCCAGTATCTGTGTCTGTGTGTGTCCAGTATGTGTGTCTGTGTGTGTGTGTCCAGTGTGTGTGTTTCCAGTGTGTGTGAGGACAGAGTTATATATTTATTTATTTATATTCTTATTTTATATTTTATTAAAATATTGTGTTGTGTTTGATTAGGGACACTGAAGAGTCATCATAAACCCAAAACCCTGGATAGAGGGGCTCAGTGAATGTGGTGTAGAATGTGTTCAGGTGGGTCAGTGAGTCAGAGGAGACTCTGTAGAAGGACAGAGTGCCGGCTGGCCAGTCCAGATACACTCCTACTCTGTGGGAGCTGGAGGAAGGGACGTCTATGAGAGTGGTATTACAATTGTGCCTGGCAGTGTAACTGTTGTCAGAGCAGAACAGACTCCAGGACTTGTCATTCCATCCAAGTCCACAGTCCTTACCCCCTCCTCTCCTGTTGATTCCTTTATATGTCACTCCTATAACCGGCCATCCCCCACTCCACTCTACCTCCCAGTAACAGCGCCCAGTCAGACGCTCTCTACACAGCACCTGTCTACAGACCTCAAATCTCTCTGGGTGATCAGGATACGGCTGCTTCTTTTTCCCACATGTCACCTTTCTGTTCTCCTCAGTCAGAGAGAGGAGTCTGTTTACTGTGTTTGGGTCCAGTGTGAGATCACAGACATCTGATGGATGAAACCAGACATAATATTAGAAATCATCATCATTCACATTAGAAGGATTTTGTTTTTTTGTACCCCTTTTTCTCTCCAATTTCGTGGTATAAATTGTTTAGTAGCTACTATCTTGTCTCATCGCTACAACTCCCGTACGGGCTCGGGAGAGACGAAGGTTGAAAGTCCTCCGTTACACAGCCCAACCAAGCCTCACTGCTTCTTAACGCAGCGCGCATCCAACCCGGAAGCCAGCCGCAACAATGTGTCGGAGGAAACACTGTGCACTTGGCAACCTTGGTTAGCGCGCACTGCGCCCGGTCCGCCACAGGAGTCGCTGGTGTGCGATGAGACAAGGATATCCCTACCGGCCAAACCCTCCCTAACCCGGACGACGCTAGGCCAATTGTGCGTCGCCCCACGGACCTCCCGGTCGCGGCCGGTTACGGCAGAGCCTGGACGCGAACCCAGAGTCTCTGATGGCACAGTGGTTAAGGGCGCTGTACTGCAGCGCCAGCTGTGCCACCTGGGAGGCCACATTAGAATGTTAACTCACCTTTCACTAATTCATTTAATGTAGATGTTTGTAGGTATCAAAAGGAGATGTTAAGGTAACTTGAGACTTTTGATTGATCAACTGTTATACTGTATGGTAATATAAAACACACGTATGCCCATTTAATTACACACACACACCAGGATGCATGCATGAACACTCACACATTTCTAATGCAACACAAACATGAACACACACACACAGACACACACATTGTCCAAGCAACTCTTTGTAAACTTTGGTGTCCCTGATTTCTGCTTCTGTAGAACTACAGCTGATATGTCCAAGTAATTAATGATGGTGGTCTTTCACTTAACTTGAATTAAGACTTATTCCTAGTCAAATTCTTCACAGCAGTCAACACTCACATTTTCTAAGCCCAGGTTTCATTGCGTACTCTCCACCATGATCCACACTGTAGCGGTAAGCAGAAGAACAGACAGTCATTGAGGGATACACGTGAACTCTCTCTCTCTCTCTCTCTCTCTCTCTCACTCACTCACACACTTTGTCCAAGTGGTGGTAAGAATGTTTGTTTTAACTAGCCTGTTAAATCAAAACGTGCCTGATATGAACATTGACATAAACCCTCTACACACTTGAGTTTCTCCAGTCTGCAGTGTGGATCCTCCAGTCTAGCAGAGAGCAGTCTGACTCCTGAGTCTCCTGGGTGATTGTAGCTCAGGTCCAGCTCTCTCAGGTGTGAGGGGTTTGACCTCAGAGCTGAGACCAGAGAACAACAGCCTTCCTCTGTGACTAGACAGCCTGACAGCCTGCAAAGATGAAAATCATATCATATTACTAATCCCCCTATTTGAAGAAGTGATGTTTTCTGACCAATTCACTTCATGTATTAAAGTAGTCAAACGTTTAGTATTTAAACCCGTTGGTTGATTTTGCAGTTTGGGGTTGTGTTTTGGGGTTGTGTTTTGGGGGGTTGGGGTTGTTTTGGGTGTGTTTTGGGTTTTGGGGTTGGTTTGGGGTTGTTTTGGGGTTGTGTTTTGCCCAATAGTAACTGAATGGTGGATGGTGACTGGATTAATCTTCTGTCTAAGTGAGTAGATAACATGTTTCTAAACACTACTAAATGAATCATGATGATTCCCTGATTAAGAAAAATCATGAATCAGTCATGAGAAATGATGAATCAGAAAGTTACAGAGGCTACAACAAAACATGCTAACCTCTCACCATTACCATTTGGGGTGGCAGGGTAGCCTAGTGGTTAGAGTGTTGGACTAGTAACGGAAAGATTGCAAGTTTGAATCCCCAAGCTGACAAGGTACAAATCTGCCGTTCTGCCCCTGAACAGGCAGTTAACCCACTGTTCCTAGGCCGTCATTAAAAATAAGAATTTGTTCTTAACTGACTTACCTAGTAAAATAAATAACCAATAACAGAGAGGGTATGATCTTTGTGCCTCAGTAACTTTCTCATTCATCATCATTCAAGATTCATTCATAATCATGGTAGCATCCACATCAATGTAGAAGTGTTCAGAAACATCATCTACTCTTACTGACAATACAAGTGAAGTGACTCCAAAATGACACCATTTAGTTTCTATTTGAAAAACACAATCCACAACACAACCAAAGCAAACCACAAATGCATTCAACAAGTGTGTAGAGTCACAAGGTTGATGTGATCACTGTGGGTCCAAATGATTACATTTTTCAAATGGGAAACTAGACACAAAGTGCTTTCATTTCTAAACAGTAACACAGATTGAATGTATGAAATATCCTCAAATAAAAGGTGACATTATATACTGTTGCCTAAGATGAACCATTTGATCTCAAATCCAAAATGCTGGAACATTTTGCAAACATATTTGCTGTGGACTATGTGTGCCAGGTAAACACATCTGGATCTGGTGAACAGTTCTCACTTTTATTTAACTCGGCAAATCAGTTAAGAACCAACTCTTATTTACAACGACGGCCTACCAAAAGGCAAAAGGCCTCCTGCGGGGACAAGGCTGGGATTAAATTATTATTATTTTTTAAATTAAAAACAATATATATATGACAAACATACATCAGAAAAAGGAAGACACCGCAACACTGGGGCTGAGAAATAGGCAGTTTCAAATGGGTATGTTTTTTAGCCAAAAACGAAAATACTGCCCCCTACACGCAAAAGGTTAACAAGACAAGTCAGTTATTAAGAACAAAATCTTATTTACAATGACGGCCTACTAAAAGGCAAAAGGCCTCCTGCGGGGGCTGGGATTAAAAATAAATATAAATATAGGACAAAACACACATCATGACAAGAGAGACACCGCAACACTACATAAAGAGAGACCTAAGACAACAATATAGCAAGGCAGCAACACATGACAACACAGCATGGTAGCAACACAACATGACAACAACATAGTAGCAACACACCATGGCAGCAGCACAACATGGCAGCAGCACAACATGGTAGCAGCACAAAACATGGTAAAAACATTATTGGTCTAGATTTAACTTTAGCCTGCAGCTTTGATATGTGCTGAGAGGACAGTTTACTGTCTAGCCATACTCCCAAGTACTTGTATGATGTGACTACCTCAAGCTCTAAATCCTCAGAGGTAGTAATTACACCTGTGGGTTGAGAGGGCATTCTTCTTACCAAACCACATGAGGTGTTCAGGAGGTGTTCAGAACAACGTTATGGACAGAGAAAGCTGTTAAACACTAAGAAAGCGTTGTTGTAGAGTGTTTAACACTAAATCCGGTGAGGGGCCAGCTGAGTATAAGACTGTGTATAGAGCATATACATGGAGGAGAGAGCTTCCTACTGCCTGAGCTATGTTGTTGATGTAAATTGAGAAGAGCGTGGGGTCTAGGATCAAGCCTCTTTCTGACTTTATACACTGCACTCTGAGAGATGTAGTTAGCAAACCAGGCCAAAGACCCCTCAGAGATACTCCTTAGCCGGCCCTCAAGAATGGAATGGTCTACCTTATCAAAAGCTTTGGCCAAGACAATAAAAATAGCATCACAACATTGCTATTAATCAAGGGCAATGGTGACATCATTGAGGACCTTTAAGGAAGGTTGTAATGTAGTAGAAACTAGATTGCATTCCAGAGAGAATACTATAGACATCAAGAAAGCCAGTAAGTTGATTATTGACAAGTTTTTCCAACAGTTTTGATTAACAGGGCAAAATAGAAATAGGCCTATAACAGTTAGGATCAGATGGATCTCCCCCTCTTGTTGACCAACTACAGGAATACTGACCTCAGAGTCTCCAATTTACAGTGGGGATTCCCCAGTCCAGCAGAGAGCAGCTCCACTCCTGAATCCTTCAGGTCATTGTTACTCAGATCCAGCTCTCTCAGGTGTGAGGAGTTATACTTCAGAGCTGAGACCAGAGAACCACAGCCTTCCTCTGTGACTAGACAGCCTGACAGCCTGCAAAGAGTAAAATCATATTAAAAACACACTGCTATTCTTTGGTGTTGAAAATAGTGTCAGCATATTTTTTCAACACATTCAGATATCAGTGTCCTGAAACCTGCCATATCTATTCAGAAATGAATGTATCATTATTAGAAATGATCATAATATTGCTTGAATAGAGAAAAATGTGTAGTTCACTGTCAAAGGAATTTAACAATTCCTATATATATTCATTAACCAATTCAATTTAAATCACTCTGTCTGTTTCTAAGAATTTGTAAGCTCATCATTTGCATAAAATAGACAGAGACCAGTCTATCAAAATTAGCCAATAGTATTTATTTTCTCGAGAGCGCTGCTCATAGAACCATGTACAACAGCTTATCACATATGACGTCATACATTTTATAACCTATCTCCTCCTCTTGACCAGGACAAAGCAGGTTCAAAAGTTAATTCCAACTCACTAGCGCACATACCTGACACACACTATATCTGGATTAACTCCTGAAGTCTCACCATAGTTTATTACCACTTAGCAGACAGTTCCAGATAAGGAAAACCTGGAGGGGCTCTCGCTGTCTTATTTGATCACCACAGAGTTATAGCTGAGTTGGTTCAAACATAGGTTAATGACCCTCTTTGCTTACTTTAGACACACACACATACATTCCTCCCTACACAATGGTTATCATTTCCAATTACCCCTTATCCATGCTACATAACCTCTTTCTTAGGAACTAACATTAATAATCAGATATTGTAAAACATGGTAGAGTTTAATTAGTTATAGTTCTATTTAAATGTAAATATTGTTTAGTCATTATTCATAAAATTCCTAACATTCACATATTTGAGTAGACTGACCAGACCAGTTTAAAAAGCAGTATCAGTTAAAAGACAGACAGTGAGGTATCAGATTTAGATTGGTGTGGACTGTATACTCAGTACATATCTATTTTGACAGTGAAGATAACATTTTAAATGTGGATCTGTACTCCAACATTTTGGATTTGAGGTCTAATGTTTCACATGAGGTGACAGTATATAGTGTCACCTTTAATTTGAGGGTATTTTCATACATATCTGTTTCACCGTTTAGAAATGGAAGCACTTTATGTATCTAGTCCCCCCATTTGGAGAAGTCATAAGTATTCTGACCAATTCACTTATAGTGTATTCAAGTAGTCAAAATAATTGTATTTGGTCCCATATTCTTTGAACGCAATGACTACATCAAGCCTGTGACTTGAGAAAGATCATGAATTAATCATTAATAATGAGTGAGAGAGTTACAGAGGCTACAACAAAACATACTAACGTCTCACCATTAACCTCAAATTAAAAGGTGACATTCTGTACTGTCGTCTAATGTGAAACATTTGATCTCAAATCAAAATGCTGGAGCATAGCGCCAAATTTAAAACTGTAAACACACATATGATTTGGACTATGTGTCTGGTAAACACATATGATTTGGACTATGTGCCTGGTAAACACATATGATTTGGACTATGTGCCTGGTAAACACATATGATTTGGACTATGTGCCTGGTAAACACATGTGGATCTGGTGAACAGTTGTCACTTGTTGACCAATTACATGAACACTGACCTCAGAGTCTCCAGTTTACAGTGGGGATTCCCCAGTCCAGCAGAGAGCAGCTTCACTCCTGAATCCTTCAGGTCATTGTTACTCAGATCCAGCTCTCTCGGGTGTGTGGGGTTTGACTTCAGAGCTGAGACCAGAGAAGCACAGCCTTCCTCTGTGACTTGACAGCCTGACAGCCTGCAAAGAGTCAAATCATATTTAAACCACACTGCTATTATTTGGTAGTGAAAATACAGTATATACAGTGCCTTGCGAAAGTATTCGGCCCCCTTGAACTTTGCGACCTTTTGCCACATTTCAGGCTTCAAACATAAAGATATAAAACTGTATTTTTTTGTGAAGAATCAACAACAAGTGGGACACAATCATGAAGTGGAACGACATTTATTGGATATTTCAAACTTTTTTAACAAATCAAAAACTGAAAAATTGGGAGTGCAAAATGATTCAGCCCCCTTAAGTTAACTTTGTAGCGCCACCTTTTGCTGCGATTACAGCTGTAAGTCGCTTGGGGTATGTCTCTATCAGTTTTGCACATCGAGAGACTGACATTTTTTCCCATTCCTCCTTGCAAAACAGCTCGAGCTCAGTGAGGTTGGATGGAGAGCATTTGTGAACAGCAGTTTTCAGTTCTTTCCACAGATTGGATTCAGGTCTGGACTTTGACTTGGCCATTCTAACACCTGGATATGTTTATTTTTGAACCATTCCATTGTAGATTTTGCTTTATGTTTTGGATCATTGTCTTGTTGGAAGACAAATCTCCGTCCCAGTCTCAGGTCTTTTGCAGACTCCATCAGGTTCTCTTCCAGAATGGTCCTGTATTTGGCTCCATCCATCTTCCCATCAATTTTAACCATCTTCCCTGTCCCTGCTGAAGAAAAGCAGGCCCAAACCATGATGCTGCCACCACCATGTTTGACAGTGGGGATGGTGTGTTCAGGGTGATGAGCTGTGTTGCTTTTAAGCCAAACATAACGTTTTGCATTGTTGCCAAATAGTTCAATTTTGGTTTCATCTGACCAGAGCACCTTCTTCCACATGTTTGGTGTGTCTCCCAGGTGGCTTGTGGCAAACTTTAAACAACCCTTTTTATGGATATCTTTAAGAAATGGCTTTCTTCTTGCCACTCTTCCATAAAGGCCAGATTTGTGCAATATACGACTGATTGTTGTCCTATGGACAGAGTCTCCCACCTCAGCTGTAGATCTCTGCAGTTCATCCAGAGTGATCATGGGCCTCTTGGCTGCATCTCTGATCAGTCTTCTCCTTGTATGAGCTGAAAGTTTAGAGGGACAGCCAGGTCTTGGTAGATTTGCAGTGGTCTGATACTCCTTCCATTTCCATATTATCACTTGCACAGTGCTCCTTGGGATGTTTAAAGCTTGGGAAATCTTTTTGTATCCAAATCCGGCTTTAAACTTCTTCACAACAGTATCTCGGACCTGCCTGGTGTGTTCCTTGTTCTTCATGATGCTCTCTGCGCTTTTAATGGACCTCTGAGACTATCACAGTGCAGGTGCATTTATACGGAGACTTGATTACACACAGGTGGATTGTATTTATCATCATTAGTCATTTAGGTCAACATTGGACCATTCAGAGATCCTCACTGAACTTCTGGAGAGAGTTTGCTGCACTGAAAGTAAAGGGGCTGAATAATTTTGCACTCAGTTTTTGATTTGTTAAAAAAGTTTGAAATATCCAATAAATGTCATTCCACTTCATGATTGTGTCCCACTTGTTGTTGATTCTTCACAAAAAATACAGTTTTATATCTTTATGTTTGAAGCCTGAAATGTGGCAAAAGGTCGCAAAGTTCAAGGGGGATGAATACTTTCGCAAGGCACTGTATTTTTCAACATATTCAGATACATCAGTGTCCTAAAACCTGCCATATCTATTCATAATTGAATGAATGTATCATTATTAGAAATTATCATATGGCTTGAAGAGAGAGAAATGTATTGTAAAAATATCTGAGTAGACAGACCAGACCTTCACCTCTGATGTTAGCTTTAAAAAATTTACTTTTAGTACTTCTTCAAATGGGAGAACTAGGTCCATGAAGTGCTTTCATTTCTAAAAGCTAAAACATATTTTTATGAGTACCTTAAAAACAAAGGTGACATTCTGTACTGCCGCCTAATATGAAACATAATATCTCAAATCCTAAATGCTGGAGCATAGAGACAAATTTAAAACTGTAAGCTTCACTGTCCAAACACATATTGTGTGGAATATGTGTGCCTGGTAAACACATGTGGATCTGGTGAACAGTTGTCACTTGTTGACCAACTACAGGAACACTGACCTCAGAGTCTCCAGTTTACAGTGGGGATTCCCAAGTCCATCAGAGAGCAGCTTCACTCCTGAATCCTTCAGGTCATTGTTACTCAGGTCCAGCTCTCTCAGGTGTGAGGGGTTTGACTTCAGAGCTGAGACCAGAGAACCACAGCCTTCCTCTGTGACTCCACAGCCTGACAGCCTGACAAAGAGATCACGATTTCACAAAAACACTGTTAATTTAAAACCAGTAGTGTAGAAGGACACTGACAGATGCATTTGGTTTTATTCTACCAAACAACATATAGATTTACCTTCCGTCTCCCTGAATTGTATTGTCCTATTGTTATACAATTTGAACACCAATGATTCAATATATTTTTCTGAATAAAGTGAATAGTTCTTCCTGATCATTAGCACTTAAATATCTATTAGTATTTGTATTTACTCACAGAGCAGCTCTGGAGGCTTTGACCACTGGCAGCAGCCTCAGAAGACCTTCCTCTGATCTGGAGTATTTCTTCAGGTCAAACACATCCAGCTCCTTTTCTGAAGTCAGCAACACAAAGACCAGAGCTGACCACTGTGCAGGTAAGAGTTCATCACTGGAGACACTTCCTGATCTCAGGTAGCTTTGGATCTCCTCCACTAGAGAATGGTCATTCAGTTCATTCAGACAGTGGAACAGATTGATGCACCTCTCTGGAGAGGGATTCTCACTGATCTTCTCCTTGATGTAATTGACTGTTTCTTCATGGCTCTGTGAACTGCTTCCTGTCTTTGTCAGTAGACCTCGTAAGTGCTTCTGATTGGACTCCAGTGAGAGGCCCAGAAGGAAGCGGAGGAAAAGGTCCAGGTTTCCCGTCTCACTTTGTAAGGCTTTATCCACAGCACTCTTGTAGACAGTAACTTCTGGCTTCAGTAGACAATCGTTGCTGGATGTTGTTTGAGGTTCGGCCATTAGATTCTCATTGTTGTTGCTGAATGAGAGGAACACATATACAGCAGCCAGAAACTCCTGAATGCTCAGATGCACGAAGCAGTACACCTTGTCCTGGTACAGCCCACATTCCTCTTTAAAGAGCTGTGTGCACAATCCTGAGTACACTGAGGCTTCATTGACATCAATGCCAGACTCTTTCAGGTCTTCTTCATAGAAAATGAGATTGCCCTTGACAAGCTGTTGAAAAGCTAGTTTTCCCAGTGACAGAATGCTCTCTTCATTCCAGTCTGGACCTGTCTCTTCTTTCCCAAGATACTTTTCATTATTCTGTTTGGTATGAAACACCACAAGGTGTGTGTACATCTCAGTCAGAGTCTTTGGCACCTCTTCTCTCTTATGTTTCAGCATGTGTTCAAGGACTGTTGCAGAAATCCAACAGAAGACTGGAATGTGGCACATGATGTGGAGGCTCCTTGATGTCTTTATGTGTGAGATGATTCTGCTGGCCAGGTGCTCATCCCTGAATCTCTTCCTGAAGTACTCCTCCTTCTGCGGGTCATTGAACCCTCGTACCTCTGTCACCTGGTCAACACACTCAGGGGGGATCTTATTGGCTGCTGCAGGTCGGGTAGTTATCCAGAGGAGAGCAGAGGGAAGCAGATTTCCCTTGATGAGATTTGTCAGCAGAACATCCACTGAGGTTGACTTGGTGACGTCACAACAGATCTTGTTCTTCTGGAAGTCTAGGGGCAGTCGGCACTCATCCAGACCATCAAAGATGAACAGAACTTTGTTCTTGTCGTAGTTGGAGATTCTTGATTCTTTGGTTTCCATTGAGAAGTGGTTGAGAAGTTCAATCAAAGTGTGTTTTTCCCCTTTCATCAAATTCAGCTCCCGAAAAGGGAATGAAAATACAAATTGGACATCCTGATTTGCTTTTCCTTCAGCCCAGTCCAGAATGAACTTCTGCACAGAGACTGTTTTTCCAATGCCAGCGACTCCCTTTGTCAGCACAGTTCTGATACGTTTGTCTTGTCCAGTTAAGGGTTTGAAGATGTTGTTACATTTGATTGCAGTCTCTGGTCTTGCTTGTTTCCTGGTTGTTGTCTCAATCTGTCTCAGCTCATGTTCATTATTGACCTCTCCTGTTCCACCCTCTGTGATGTAGAGCTCTGTGTAGACCTTATTGAGAAGTGTTGGGTTTCCTTGTTTAGCGATCCCCTCAAATACACATTGAAACTTCTTCTTTAGATTAGATTTGAGTTCACGTTGGCAAATCATAGCAAGCTCATCTGAATGAAGAAATAACACAGAGGATATTAATGTCTGTTTTAATACTGTAGGACTGTGTTATAAGGTGTACATTATAATACATTATTCTCTTAACTGCCTGTATAAATGTGTACATGATTTCATAATGCATTACACACTGGAGTGACTGATTATATTATTATTATTCATATGGCAGACAGTATCATTAATGTTGCCTATCTATCACTGTCTTTCTCTGTCTCTCCTCTATCTCTCCTCTGTCTCTCCTCTGGTTCTCCTCTGGTTCTCCTCTGGTTCTCCTCTGTCTCTCCTCTGGTTCTCCTCTGGTTCTCCTCTGTCTCTCCTCTGTCTCTCCTCTGGTTCTCATCCTGTCTCTCCTCTGGTTCTCCTCTGTCTCTCCTCTGGTCTCTCCTCTGTCTCTCCTCTGTCTCTCCTCTGGTTCTCCTCTGGTTCTCCTCTGTCTCTCCTCTGGTTCTCCTCTGTTCTCCTCTCTCCTCTGTCTCTGTCTGTCTCTCCTCTGTCTCTCCTCTGTCTCTCCTCTGGTTCTCCTCTGTCTCTCCTCTGGTTCTCCTCTGGTTCTCCTCTGTCTCTCCTCTGTCTCTCCTCTGGTTCTCCTCTGGTTCTCCTCTGTCTCTCCTCTGGATCTCCTCTGTCTCTCCTCTGGTTCTCATCCTGTCTCTCCTCTGGTTCTCCTCTGTCTCTCTTCTGTCTCTCCTCTGTCTCTCCTCTGTCTCTCCTCTGTTCTCCTCTGTCTCTCCTCTGTCTCTCCTCTGTCTCTCCTCTGTCTCTCCTCTGTCTCTCCTCTGTCTCTCCTCTGTCTCTCCTCTGTTCTCCTCTGTCTCTCCTCTGTCTCTCCTCTGTCTCTCCCTCTGGTTCTCCTCTGTCTCTCCTCTGTCTCTCCTCTGGTTCTCTCTGTCTCTCCTCTGGTTCTCCTCTGGTTCTCCTCTGTTCTCCTCTGTCTCTCCTCTGTCTCTCCTCTGTCTCTCTCTGGTTCTCCTCTGTCTCTCCTCTGTCCTCTGGTTCTCCTCTGTCTCTCCTCTGTCTCTCCTCTGTCTCTCCTCTGTCTCTCCTCTGTCTCTCCTGTCTAAGTTAATCAACACATTGCTGCTGCTACTTGATGAGGTCACTAGGTGTTGTGTTAAGGCTTCTACAATATAATTGTGTTACACGGCTACTTTAGGTGTACTTTAGTTACAGCTTTTAAATGTTTGTTATAAAACAGCATTCAACATGAGGCAGACAGCTCTTACTTTTCTCCAGTGTGTCAGCAAGCTCCTTCTGGTTCATTTTCCTCAGGACGTGCAGTGTGATCTTCAGAGCCCCCTCTCTGGCACTGCTCTCCTGCTTCTCATCTTCAGCGTCCACCACTTCCTTATCCTGCTTCTGACTCTCAAAGCCTTGTGGGAGTTCTGGACTAAGAATCCTCTTGAACATCTTCAGCTCGTTCTTCATAAATGTCATAATATTCTCTTCAAGCAACTGAAATAAATAAAGTAAATAATTTAAGCAAGAGAAGAAATGCTTTCTCATGAACACATTAATGAATGATTGACAGATCAACTTTACTGGAGGTAAACAAAAACAAATGTACATAACAGGACCACATACACTGAATATAGAGGCCAGGTCTGTTTGATGACTCTGGGAAGACTGACCACTGAGAATCACTGACTCTGATGTCTCCTGTTGGGTTCTGTGGACAAAACATGAGATTACATTTCCTCAACCAGGAGGACACACACACACACACACACACACACACACACACACACACACACACACACACACACACACACACACAGGGAGGGAGGGAAGGTCGTGTTTGTTTAAAATTGCTTTAGGACTATGAAAATGGGAAAAAGGATTAGCCTATGGATTTTGAAAACAACAAGAATAAATGGGAATATGGGAGAGGAGAAATAACTAGAGACAGTGTTGTTTAACTCACTGACCATGACCCATGAGTTCTTCTTACCTTTGTTCAGTAGAATAATCTCCCTCTCTGAAGTCTATCAATTTATCTATTGACTGGTCACTCTTCATGGACACACAGCTGGGTACAGGGGAGGCTGATCTCTCTTGCTTGACTGGGCTTCAACACAACAGAGACAAACATTACATCTCTCATCTACTCTGAGCTCAGATGGGGAAACATAATAATAGTTTCATTCCAAATCGCTATATATCCATTTTCAGAAAAGTTGGTAAATTAGATGTTATTGTTTAAAGAAATTATAAAAGTGATAGATGTGTTTTTTTGACTAGTTAATCAAGGCATGCGATTGTTTATTGACAGCCATGTGTTTGTTTCAAATCTATCACTTGATGGTTTCATTTCAGAAAGACAAATAATCATGTTTTATTGCAAAATGTTACGTCTGCCTCACTTTCAGAGAAATATGTAGTACTACTCGGTTTTATACAGACAAATGTTACTGACTGGCTAGATTCATTCTTATGTA
>NW_024609292.1:25000-82500 GCF_018296145.1 Oncorhynchus tshawytscha
TTTAACGAGGCCACAATGAAAACTAATAGGACTGTGGGGACTATGTTGGCATCAACCACAGCATTCAAACGAGGCCACAATGAAAACTAATAGGACTGTATGGACTGTGTTGGCATCAACCACAGCATTCAAACGAGGCCACAATGAAAACTAATAGGACTGTAGGGACTGTGTTGGCATCAAGCACAGCATTCAAACGAGGCCACAATGAAAGCTAATAGGACTGTAGGGACTGTGTTGGCATCAACCGAAAAAACAGCTGTTTTCAAACGAGGCCACAATGAAAACTAATAGGACTGTGGGGACTGTGTTGGCATCAACCACAGCATTCAAACGAGGCCACAATGAAAACTAATAGGACTGTGGGGACTGTGTTGGCATCAACCACAGCATTCAAACGAGGCCACAATGAAAACTAATAGGACTGTAGGGACTGTGTTGGCATCAACCACATCATTCAAACGAGGCCACAATGAAAACTAATAGGACTGTAGGGACTGTGTTGGCATCAACCACAACATTCAAACGAGGCCACAATGAAAACTAATAGGACTGTGGGGACTGTGTTGGCATCAACATTTGTGGTGTGAATTTCGTTTCTACGCTCATGGTAATGGCCCGATAGTATTGGAGAGAAGTTGAAAAAACTGGCCCCTCTGACGCTGTTTTCCCATGGTAATGGCCCGATAGTATTGGAGAGAAGTTGAAAAAACTGGCCCCTCTGACGCTGTACGTTAAATTGCGAAGTGTCATGACGTAACGTTCAGCATGCATAATCAAATCCAACTTTATTTGTCACATGACCTTACAGCCCTTAACCAACAGTGTAGACCTTACTGTGAAAGGCTGACTGACCAGCCCTTAACCACAGTGTAGACCTTACTGTGAAAGGCTGACTGACCAGCCCTTAACCAACAGTGTAGACCTTACTGTGAAAGGCTGACTGACCAGCCCTTAACCAACAGTGTAGACCTTACTGTGAAAGGCTGACTGACCAGCCCTTAACCAACAGTGTAGACCTTACTGTGAAAGGCTGACTGACCAGCCCTTAACCAACAGTGTAGACCTTACTGTGAAAGGCTGACTGACCAGCCCTTAACCAACAGTGTAGACCTTACTGTGAAAGGCTGACTGACCAGCCCTTAACCAACAGTGTAGACCTCACAGTGAAATGCTGACTGACAAGCCCTTAACCAACAGTGTAGACCTTACTGTGAAAGGCTGACTGACCAGCCCTTAACCAACAGTGTAGACCTTACTGTGAAAGGCTGACTGACCAGCCCTTAACCAACAGTGTAGACCTTACTGTGAAAGGCTGACTGACCAGCCCTTAACCAACAGTGTAGACCTTACTGTGAAAGGCTGACTGACCAGCCCTTAACCAACAGTGTAGACCTTACTGTGAAAGGCTGACTGACCAGCCCTTAACCAACAGTATAGACCTCACAGTGAAATGCTTACTTACAAACCCTTAACCAACAAGTGTAGACCTTACTGTGAAATGCTTGACTTACAAGCCCTTAACCAACAGTGTAGACCTCACAGTGAAATGCTTATTTACAAGCCCTTAACCAACAAGTGTAGACCTTACTGTGAAATGCTTACTTACAAACCCTTAACCAACAAGTGTAGACCTTACTGTGAAATGCTTACTTACAAGCCCTTAACCAACAGTGTAGACCTCACAGTGAAATGCTTATTTACAAGCCCTTAACCAACAGTGTAGACCTTACTGTGAAATGCTTATTTACAAGCCCTTAACCAACAGTGTAGACCTCACAGTGAAATGCTTATTTACAAGCCCTTAACCAACAGTGTAGACCTTACTGTGAAATGCTTATTTACAAGCCCTTAACCAACAGTGTAGACCTTACTGTGAAATGCTTATTTACAAACCCTTAACCAACAGTGTAGACCTTACTGTGAAATGCTTATTTACAAACCCTTAACCAACAGTGTAGACCTTACTGTGAAATGCTTATTTACAAACCCTTAACCAACAGTGTAGACCTTACTGTGAAAGGCTGACTGACCAGCCCTTAACTAACAGTGTAGACCTTACTGTGAAAGGCTGACTGACCAGCCCTTAACCAACAGTGTAGACCTTACTGTGAAAGGCTGACTGACCAGCCCTTAACCAACAGTGTAGACCTTACTGTGAAAGGCTGACTGACCAGCCCTTAACCAACAGTATAGACCTCACAGTGAAATGCTTACTTACAAGCCCTTAACCAACAGTGTAGACCTTACTGTGAAAGGCTGACTGACCAGCCCTTAACCAACAGTGTAGACCTTACTGTGAAAGGCTGACTGACCAGCCCTTAACCAACAGTGTAGACCTTACTGTGAAAGGCTGACTGACCAGCCCTTAACCAACAGTATAGACCTCACAGTGAAATGCTTACTTACAAGCCCTTAACCAACAGTGTAGACCTCACAGTGAAATGCTTACTTACAAGCCCTTAACCAACAGTGTAGACCTTACTGTGAAATGCTTACTTACAAACCCTTAACCAACATTGCAGTTCAAGAAGTGTTAAGAAAATATTTACCAAATAAACTGAAGAAAAACATTTTAAAAAGTAACAATAACGAGGCTATATACAGGGGATACCAGTCAGTGTGAGGGGGCACACGTTAGAGGTCATTTGTACATGTAGGTAGGGGTGAAGTGACTATGCATAGATAATAAACAGAGAATAGCAGCAGGGTACAAAACAAATGTGGGGGTCAATGTAATAGTCCGGTTGGCATTTGATGAATTGTTCAGCAGTCTTACTGCTTGGGGGGTAGAAGCTGTTAGGGAGCCATTTGGTTCTACACTTGGCGCTCCGGTACCGCCTGCCGTGTGGTAGCAGAGAAAACAGTCTATGACTTGGGTGACTGGAGTCTCTGACAATTTTATGGGCTTTCCTCTGACACTGCATATTACATAGGTCCTGGATTGCAGGAAGCTTGGCCTCAGGGATGTACTGGGCTGTACGCACTACCCTCTGTAGCGCCTTACGGTCAGATGCCGAGCAGTTGCCATACCAGGCAGTGTTGCAACCGGTCAGGATGCTCTCGATGGTGCAGCTGCAGAACTGTTGAGGTTCTGGGGACCCATGACAAATATTTTTAGTCTCATGAGGGGGAAAAGGTTTTGTTATGCCTTCTTCATAACTGTCTTGTGATGATTGGACCATTTGTTGGTGATGTGGACACCAAGGAACTTGAAACTCTCGACTAGCTCCACTACAGACCCGTTGATGTTAATGGGGGCCTGTTCCTGTAGTCCACGATCAGCTCCTTGTCTTGCTCACATTAAGGGAGAGGTTGTTGCCCTGGCACCACACTGCCAGTTGTCTGACCTCTTCCCTATAGGCTGTCTCAATGTTGTCGGTGATCAGGCCTACCACTGTTGTGTCTTCATCAAACTTGATGGTGTTGGAGTCGTGTTTCGCCAAGCAGTTGTGGGTGAACAGGGAGTACAGGAGGGGACTAAGTACACTCCCTGAGGGGCCCCAGTGTTGAGGATCAGCGTGGCAGACGTGTTGTTGCCTACCCTTACCACCTGGGGGCGGCCCATCAGGAAGTTCAGGATCCAGTTGCAGAGGAAGGTGTTTAGTCCCAGGGTCCACACCTTAGTGATGAGCTTCGAGGGTACTATAGTGTTGAACGCTGAGCTGTAGTTCATGAATAGCATTCTCACATAGGTGTTCCTTTTGTCCAGGTGGGAAAGGGCGGAGTGTGATTGAGATTGCGTAATCTTTGGATCTGTTGGGGCGGTATGCGAATTGGAGTGGTTCTAGGGTATCCAGGAAGATTCTGTTGATGTGAGTGATGACCAGCCTTTCAAAGCACTTCATGGCTACCGACGTAGCCATTCAGGCAGGTTACATTCGCTTCCTTGGACACAGGGATTATGGTGGTCTGCTTGAAACATGTAGGTGTTACAGACTGAGTCAGGGAGAGGTTGAAAATGTCAGTGAAGACACTTGCCAGCTGGAGTACACGTCCTGGTAATCAATCTGGCCCGCGGCTTTGTGAATGTTGACCTGTTTCAAGGTCTTGCTCACATGATCTTATCACACAGTCATCCAGAACAGCTGGTGCTCTCGTGCATCTTTCTGTGTTGCTTGCCTCGAAGCGAGGATAAAAGGCATTTGGTAGGCTTGTGTAACTGGGCAGCTCGCGCCGGATTTCCCTGTAGTCCGTATTAGTTTTCAAGCCTTGCCACATCCAACGAGCGTCAGAGCAGGTGTAGCAGGATTCAATCTTAATCCTGTATTGACACTTTGTTTGTTTGATGATTCATCTATGGGCATAGCGAGATTTCTTATAGGCGTCCGGATTATTGTCCCGGTGCTTGAAAGCGGCAGCTCTAGCATTTAGTTCGATGCGGATGTTGCCTGTAATCCTTTGCTTCTGGTTGGGATGTGTATGTATGGTCACTGTGGGGACGACGTTGTCAATGCTCTTATTGATGAAGCCAATGACTGATGTAGTGTACTCCTCAATGCCATTGGACGAAACCCGTAACATATTCCAGTCGGTGAAAAACAGTCCTGTAATGTAGCTTCCCGTCATCTCACCACTTCCGTATTGAGCGAGTCACTGGTACTTTAGTTTTTGCTTGTAAGCAGGAATCAGGAGGACAGAATTATAGTCAAATTGGTCAAATGGAGGGCTGGGGAGAGCTTTGTATGCATCTCTGTGTGTGGAGTAAAGGTGGTCTAGAGTTTATTTTCCTCTAGTTGCACATGTGATAAGCTGGTAAAAATTTGGTAAAACTAATTTAAGTTTGCCTGCATTAAAGTTCCCGGCCACTAGGAGCGCCGCTTCTAGCGTTTTCTTGTTTGCTTATGGCCTTGTAGAGTTGGTTTTGTGCGGTCTTAGTGCCAACATCGGTCTGTGGTGGTAAGTAGACGGCTACATATAATATAGATGAGAACTCTCTTGGTAGATAGTGTGGTCTACAGCTTATCTTAAGGTACTCTACCAAAGGCGAGCAATACCTCGAGACTTCTTTAATATTAGACATCACACACCAGCTGTTATTTAAAAAAAAGACACACACCCCCACCCCTCGTCTTACCAGACATTGCTTCTCTGTTCTGCCGGTGCATTGAAAATCCCGCTAGCTCTATATTATCCCTGTCGTCGTTCAGCCATGACTCGGTGAAACATAAGATACTACAGTTCTTTATGTCCCGTTTGTCGGATAATCGTAATAGGACATCCATTTTATTTTCCAATGATTGCATGTTAGCAAGTAAAATGGATGGCAGTGGGAGTTTATTCGCTTGCCTACGGATTCTCAGAACGCAGCCTGATCTGGGTCCTCTTTTCCTCCGTCTTTTCTTCACGCAAATGACGGAGATCTGGGCCTGTTCCCGGGAAAGCAGTATATCCTTCTCATCGGATTCATTAAAGGAAAAAGCTTCTTGCAGTTCGTGGTGAGTAATGCACTTTGTACATCATGCTGTTCCGTACAATTGACCTTTTTTTAGCCCCCAAAAACCTAATACTTCCAGGTCAACTGTAATATGGATACCCTTGTAAAGCACACTTTCTCCTCTTTCCAGCAAAATCAATACTATCAAACCATTACCATGTCAATCAATGCTTGAATAGAAATGTAGTTCACATCCCAGATTTTGATGCCAACACAGTCGCTACAGTCACACTAGTTTCCATTGCAGCCTCGTTTGAATTTGCGGTTACACAAATTTGTACAGAATGGGATTAGTCAACAGTAGCTTACCTAGCTGTACCGACTAACTTGACTAGGTAGCAGGTTGTTCGTCTGTCACCACAAAATGAAACGAGGATAGCGAGTGAAAAGGATCTGGCTACACTCATACTGTCCCTGACCGTAAAGAAAAAAGCAAATTGAACAATAAACTTTGCTGTCTCAACACTGTAACGAATTCCGTTATTCCCCTATTGCCTAATAATTATATTAGGCAATAAATAAGAGTAGGAAAAATGATTGTGTCATGCAAAAATTATATAGATATGTGTGTGTGTATGCTGGCAAAGATGTGTGTGTGTGTGTGTGTGTGTGTGTGTGTGTGTGTGTGTGTGTGTGTGTGTGTGTGTGTGTGTGTGTGTGTGTGCTGTTGAGACAACCACATCTAACAGTCAAATATACAGGATACAAACATTTCATTCCAGCTATATAGTGTTTTGCAAAACAAAAATTCATACACAAATCAATGAATTAAAATCTAAGAACATCAATATTTTACAGACACATGAAGGTTCCCCATAAGCAATCGTTTCTGATGAAAAATAACATGCAATTTTGTTGTTGTTGATATAAGGTTTTAGAAATAAACTCTATATAAGTTCTTAAGTAATATTATCATCTCACCTCTTAGCTTTGGTGTCATGTTCTCCAGAGAGACTCATTTTAGAGACAGGGACCCCCTCCTCTCTCTCCCCAGAGAGACTCATTTTAGAGGCAGGGCCCCCCTCTTCTTTCTCCCCAGAGAGACTCATTTTAGAGACAGGGACCCCCTCCTCTTTCTCCCCAGAGAGATTCATTTTAGAGACAGGGACCCCCTCCTCTTTCTCCCCAGAGAGACTCATTTTAGAGACAGGGACCCCCTCCTCTTTCTCCCCAGAGAGACTCATTTTAGAGACAGGATCCCCCTCCTCTTTCTCCCCAGAGAGACTCATTTCAGAGCACTGACCCCTAAACAGAGATCCAACATGTTGGTTGTGGTTAACACAGTGACAAATAAAATAATAATTGAAGTTAAATTATTCTCTTTTATTCATTATCTCTTAGAAATAAAACATTTACTGACAGACACATCCAAACAGTCAGGTGATTTAATGCATCACATGAACATGTAGTGGTGACTGATATGTTTCACCTCTTCTCCATGTAGAGAAACTATTGATAAAAATATCTCACTTTCTCTGTTAATCATTTCACTCATTCTAGTGTGTTGCTTTGTTCAACAGATATGCTATTATTATACTATTACTAAATTTAATTCATAATAACAATGTTAAGAAAAGTATGTTCAGTGGTTTAATACCAAATTACACAAGAAGTAGGAGGTCACGGTAATTATGAAAACAACAAATGTTCTGATATTCTGTCAGATGATTTAGAACGATGACACATTAACATTTTTACAAATTGTAAAATAACCAGATATACGAATCCTATAATATGATATACGAACAATATGTTTCTGAATTTTATTGTCAACACCCAGTTAGCGCCATTTTGTATGATTGAACTGTCACGTAGCTGTCGCAGGTGAAATTGACTATTAGATCTGATTGTTTTAATTTCATTCACTAGTAAAATAACGACATACATTAATGTCTCTACACACTTCACAATAATCCCTGGGAAGAGTCTTACCTTGTAGGCTGAATTCACAACCAGAACTCAAGTCATTGAGATATTTTCCGTTCTGCTGAGAGAGCACCTTCCTGATGACAAGTGTCTCTGTATCTATGTTCTAGGTACAGTTGATCTTTGGATGCAATAATATCTGGTCAAAGTCTAGTGACACAACACCATAAGTATATCATAACCATAACAGCAGTTTAACCTTTGGCCAGTAAACACCATGGCATATTATAACATGTAGAATCATTATGATGATCCAGGTTCATATTATAACATGTAGAATCATTATGATGATCCAGGTTCATACTATAACATGTAGAATCATTATGATGGATCCAGGTTCATATTATAACATGTAGAATCATTATGATGATCCAGGTTCATATTATAAATGTAGAATCATTATGATGATCCAGGTTCATATTATAAATGTAGAATCATTATGATGATCCAGGTTCATACTATAACATGTAGAATCATTATGATGATCCAGGTTCATATTATAAATGTAGAATCATTATGATGATCCAGGTTCATACTATAACATGTAGAATCATTATGATGATCCAGGTTCATACTATAACATGTAGAATCATTATGATGATCCAGGTTCATACTATAACATGTAGAATCATTATGATGGATCCAGTTTCAACATATCTCTAATTTTGAAGTATACAGTTGGGTCCCAAATTATTGACACCCTTGATAAAGAGTAGCAAAAATGACTGTATAAAATACATGATTCAAAGACTGAAATATATTGCATGCTCAAACAAAATGGGAAAATTAAATGATTTTAAGCTAAAACAATTGCTCAGAGAAAGAGATTTTGTTTAAGAAAGTAATATTTTTTTTCAAAAAGGAAATTATTTCATACTTTTCTCCCCCATTTTTTAACTTTTTTCAGCACCTCCCAGGGGTTAAGAACAACTGCATCCTTTTTCTAAAATGTTTTATGAGTTGCAAAACACATTGTGAGTGATCTTAGACCATTCCTCCATTCAGAATCCTTCCAAATTGACAACTACAGAAAGGTAAAGACAGTGGTGGAATAAGTACTCAATTGTCATACCTGAGTAAAAGTAAAAGTACCTTAACAGAAAATGACTAGTAAAAGTGAAAGTTACTCAGTAAAATACTACTTGAGTTAAAGTCTAAAAGGTTCTGGCATTAAATGTACTTAAGTACAGTGGTAGAAAAAGTTGACTAAAAGTAAATGAGATTCATCAAGTTCCTTATATTAAGCCAACCAGAGGCAGTAGGGGTGTAACTGGTCTAGTGAACAGTCGGTTAACCAAAATGTTCGGGTGTAGAATTGACAGGTTCCATGTTTATTAAACTGCAAAGATCTTGCAACCTTACGGTTACTACAACGCTCTAAAACTAGACTACCTGCCGCCCCTACACTCTAACCACAAACTATACAAAACTACCTGCCGCCCAACACTCTAACCACTGGCTGCAAATAAACACAGAACTAGGCTAGGACACTCAGGACTACTAAGGACCCTACGCTCTAACCACAAAACGCCCCCACACTCAACCACTAGACTACCTGCCTAAATATGGTTCCCAATCAACCAACTAAACACCTGCCTCTGATTGAGAACCACTTCAGATAGCCATAGACTTAACTAGAACACCCCACTAGCTACAATCCCAATACTTACACACCACATACAAAAACCCATGCCACACCCTGGCCTGACCAAATACATGAAGATAAACACAAAATACTTCGACCAGGGCGTGACAACAAGGCTTTATATTGATAGGTGCCATCACCTTTTAGGTGTCAGGTATGGAGTCGAAAGGGCATTATTTTCTCATTAAAAGTTGTCAGAAATATAAATAGTAAAATAAAGTAGAGATACTCCAAAAAACACGACTTAAGTTTTAATGAAGTACTTTACACCACTGGGTCCCTGTGTTGAATCTGTGAATCTGGGTAAAGGTACATAAACACAAAACAAAGAAACAAACTTCCCCAATTGAAGGGAGGCTTGAATCTTAGTCATTTACACACCGGTCTCTGACTACTATCCCAACTACAACATCCTACATTAATAATCCCTGGTAGGATCCTTACTATCCCAACTACAACATCCTACATTAATAATCCCTGGTAGGATCCTTACTATCCCAACTACAACATCCTACATTAATAATCCCTGGTAGGATCCTTACTATCCCAACTACAACATCCTACATTAATAATCCCTGGTAGGATCCTTACTATCCCAACTACAACATCCTACATTAATAATCCCTGGTAGGATCCTTACTATCCCAACTACAACATTCTACCAACATTACAGGATACCATCACATCTGTTAAAGTCTAGTGTCATTGACCCAAGGTAAGCATCATCAGAAAACCAGTTTAACCTATTTATGAGAAAATACATGGGTTTACAATAAAATCGCTGTGTAGCTACCGCTTTCCTGCAGTCAGATGACCTAATGGCCTCATGGGTGGAGTGTTAACATTTTCATAATTAATAAACAGAATTTACATTTTTTTAATCAGAAAATACAATGTTTGGTTTTGTCATATTTCAGTCTTCTGTGATGTATATACATTTTAGATTTGGGATGTAAATCAAATTGGAATATATTTCAACTCTACATCTGACAAGGTAAACATTTAAACCCATAACCATGTGTGTGAGGTGTATACTTTTGTTTCGAAGTAGATTTGTTTAAGATTACCCAGAAACACTCTGTGTGGCCTGATTTAGCCCACTGCAGTACAAGGTTAATCATTAAAACAATACGGTATGAACAACTAGCAGTCGCCAGGACCAGTGACTCAAGTCTGAGGATCCATTCCAAATGGCACCTTATTCCCTTCATAGTGCACTACCTTTGACTAGGGCCCATAGGGCTGTGTGGTGCACTACCTTTGACTAGGGCCCATAGGGCTGTGTGGTGCACTACCTTTGACTAGGGCCCATAGGGCTGTGTGGTGCACTACCTTTGAGCAGGGCCCATAGGACTGTGTGGTGCACTACCTTTGACTAGGGCCCATAGGGCTGTGTGGTGCACTACCTTTGACTAGGGCCCATAGGACTGTGTGGTGCACTACCTTTGAGCAGGGCCCATAGGACTGTGTGGTGTGCACTAGGGCCCATAGGGCTGTGTGGTGCACTACCTTTGGCTAGGGCCCATAGGGCTGTGTGGTGCACTACCTTTGACTAGGGCCCATAGGGCTGTGTGGTGCACTACCTTTGAGCAGGGCCCATAGGACTGTGTGGTGCACTAGTTTTCACTAGGGCCCATAGGGCTGTGTGGTGCACTACCTTTGACTAGGGCCCATAGGGCTGTGTGGTGCACTACCTTTGAGCAGGGCCCATAGGACTGTGTGGTGCACTACCTTTGACTAGGGCCCATAGGGCTGTGTGGTGCACTACCTTTGACTAGGGCCCATAGGGCTGTGTGGTGCACTACCTTTGAGCAGGGCCCATAGGGACTGTGTGGTGCACTACCTTTGAGCAGGGCCCATAGGGCTGTGTGGTGCACTACCTTTGAGCAGGGCCCATAGGGCTGTGTGGTGCACTACCTTTGAGCAGGGCCCATAGGGCTGTGTAGTACATTAAGGGGAATAGGATGCCATCTGAGGAGGCAGACTGAATGTTATCCAGTCTTCTCTCTCTCTCTCTCTCTCTCTCTCTCTCTCTCTCTCTCTCTCTCTCTCTCTCTCTCTGCCTGTGATGTCACAATGATGCTGTCAAGCTTCATTCCAAAATACACCTGAACCCCACAGCACATCCTCTCATGACAGACTCAATAGACTCCTGAACACCACAGCACATCCTCTCATGACAGACTCAATAGACTCCTGAACACCACAGCACATCCTCTCATGACAGACTCAATAGACTCCTGAACACCACAGCACATCCTCTCATGACAGACTCAATAGACTCCTGAACACCACAGCACATCCTCTCATGACAGACTCAATAGACTCCTGAACCCCACAGCACATCCTCTCATGACAGACTCAATAGACTCCTGAACACCACAGCACATCCTCTCATGACAAACTCAATAAACTCCTGAACACCACAGCACATCCTCTCATGACAGACTCAATAGACTCCTGAACCCCACAGCACATCCTCTCATGACAGACTCAATAGACTCCTGAACCCCACAGCACATCCTCTCATGACAGACTCAATAGACTCCTGAACCCCACAGCACATCCTCTCATGACAGACTCAATAGACTCCTGAACACCACAGCACATCCTCTCATGACAGACTCAATAGACTCCTGAACACCACAGCACATCCTCTCATGACAGACTCAATAGACTCCTGAACACCACAGCACATCCTCTCATGACAGACTCAATAGACTCCTGAACACCACAGCACATCCTCTCATGACAGACTCAATAGACTCCTGAACACCACAGCACATCCTCTCATGACAGACTCAATAGACTCCTGAACACCACAGCACATCCTCTCATGACAGACTCAATAGACTCCTGAACACCACAGCACATCCTCTCATGACAGACTCAATAGACTCCTGAACACAGGACATCAGGGTTTCATTTTGTTACCGTGAATGTAAGAAGGACAAACTAACAGAACTGTGTTTTAGTCACTCTCTAGTGGTAGGTGGTGATAATGTGAGTGTGTGTGTGTGTGTGTGTGTGTGTGTGTGTGTGTGTGTGTGTGTGTGTGTGTGTGTGTGTGTGTGTGTGTGTAGGCCTGCCAGGCTGTTAGGTTAATGGACTATAGAAACCTACTGAGAATCTGCCATACAGAGGGAGCTACAAATGAAAATTATTCAAATGTTTTCTTAAAAAAAAGAAGGAAAAAAGCATTAAACCATGTTAAACACATATCCATGTATGTTGTTCTCTCTCTGTTTGCAGGACTAGAAATAGGGTTCAATACAGACAGTCAGCCCTGGCCTTAGTTATCTGTGTTTTCTATTATATATCCTCAAACTATATATCCTTAGTGTCACGCCCTGGCCTTAGTTATCTGTGTTTTCTATTATATATCCTCAAACTATATATCCTTAGTGTCACGCCCTGGCCTTAGTTATCTGTGTTTTCTATTATATATCCTCAAACTATATATCTGTGTCACGCCCTGGCCTTAGTTATCTGTGTTGTGGTTAGGCCAGGGTGTGACATGGGGGATTTATTGTGTTTTGTCTTGTCTAGGGGTTTATTAGATTGATGGGGTTGTGTTCAGTGTAGTTGTCTAGGTAAGTCTATGACTGTTTCGGTTTTGTCACGGTTTCTTATGTTTTATTTGTATAGTGTTTACGTTTTCGTCTTTATTTAAGATGCTTAACAATAACCACGCTGCATTTTGGTCCTCTCCTTCCCAGGAGGAAAACCGTTACACTTAGACTCAAATATATCCTTAGACTCAGATCCATCCACATGCTGGCTCAAACCTAACCCCATCTTTAACCCAACCTAACCCCATCTCTAACCCAACCTAACCCCATCTTTAACCCAACCTAACCCCATCTCTAACCCAACCTAACCCTCATCTTTAACCCAACCTAACCCCATCTCTAACCCAACCTAACCTCATCTTTAACCCAACCTAACCCCATCTCTAACCCAACCTAACCCCATCTCTAACCCAACCTAACCCCATCTTTAACCCAACCTAACCCCATCTCTAACCCAACCTAACCCCATCTTTAACCCAACCTAACCCCATCTTTAACCCAACCTAACCCCATCTTTAACCCAACCTAACCCCATCTCTAATATATCCTTAGACTCAGATCCATCCACATGCTGGCTCAAACCTAACCCCATCTTTAACCCAACCTAACCCCATCTCTAACCCAACCTAACCCCATCTCTAATATATCCTTAGACTCAGATCCATCCACATGCTGGCTCAAACCTAACCCCATCTCTAACCCAACCTAACCCCATCTCTAACCCAACCTAACCCCATCTTTAACCCAACCTAACCCCATCTTTAACCCAACCTAACCCCATCTTTAACCCAACCTAACCCCATCTAATATATCCTTAGACTCAGATCCATCCACATGCTGGCTCAAACCTAACCCCATCTTTAACCCAACCTAACCCCATCTCTAACCCAACCTAACCCCATCTCTAATATATCCTTAGACTCAGATCCATCCACATGCTGGCTCAAACCTAACCCCATCTTTAACCCAACCTAACCCCATCTCTAACCCAACCTAACCCCATCTCTAATATATCCTTAGACTCAGATCCATCCACATGCTGGCTCAAACCTAACCCCATCTCTAACCCAACCTAACCCCATCTCTAACCCAACCTAACCCCATCTCTAACCCAACCTAACCCCATCTTTAACCCAACCTAACCCCATCTCTAACCCAACCTAACCCCATCTCTAACCCAACCTAACCCCATCTCTAACCCAACCTAACCCCATCTCTAACCCAACCTAACCCCATCTCTAACCCAACCTAAGCCCATCTTTAAACCAACCTAACCCCATCTCTAACCCCATCTCTAACCCAACCTAACCCCATCTTTAACCCAACCTAACCCCATCTCTAACCCAACCTAACCCCATCTTTAACTCAACCTAACCCCATCTCTAACCCCTAACCCAACCTAACCCCATCTCTAACCCAACCTAACCCCATCTTTAACCCAACCTAACCCCCTAACCCAACCTAACCCCATCTTTAACCCAACCTAACCCCATCTTTAACCCAACCTAACCCCATCTCTAACCCAACCTAACCCCATCTCTAACCCAACCTAACCCCATCTCTAACCCAACCTAACCCCATCTCTAACCCAACCTAACTCCATCTCTAACCCAACCTAACCCCATCTCTAACCCAACCTAACCCCATCTTTAACCCAACCTAACCCCATCTCTAACCCAACCTAACCCCATCTTTAACCCAACCTAACCCCATCTCTAACCTAACCCAACCTAACCCCATCTCTAACCCATCTCTAACCCCATCTCTAACCCAACCTAACCCAACCTATCCCCAGCTACAAGCAGCAGAACTGTGGCAAGGACTTATGCCAAGTTGTTTGGATGAATAGTGAACTGCATATTTTTTTTTACACGCAAATACACTCCAATCTACTACAAAGTTCATATTCAATGTGATAAAAACAACTTGTTCCTTACTTTTTATTTCTTGAAACCACTTTTCAGACCTTGTTTTTCCTTTACCACATTTAGATGTACCCCTTGACTTCTGTTGAAACATTTAGTGTTTGTGTGTTTATCTTCTTGCCAAGTTTCCAGCAGAAGTGTATCCAGGTGAGTATCTGAAGTTACATTTTAACATGAATGTTTACAGGTTTGGTGCCAGGAACAAATAAATAAAATCAGATTTTATTGGTCACATACACATGGTTAGCAGATGAGCAAGAGGACAAGTACATTAGAGTGTCTAGTTCCTCTGTCCAGTGTCTGTGTTCTTTTTCCCATCTTAATCTTTTCTTTTTATTGGCCAGTCTGAGAGATGGCTTTTTCTTTGCAACTCTGCCTCGAAGGCCACCATCCCAGAGTCGCCTCTTGACTGTTGACGTTGAGACTGGTGTTTTGCGGGTATTATTTAATGAAGCTGCCAGTTGAGGACTTGTGAGGGTGTTTCTCAAACAAGACACTCTAATGTACTTGTACTCTTGCTCAGTTGTGCACCGGGGCCTCCCACTCCTCTTTCTATTCTGGTTAGAGCCAATTTGCGCTGTTCTGTGAAGGGAGTAGTACACAGCATTGTACGAGATCTTCAATTTCTTGGCAGTTTCTCGCATAGAATAGCCTTCATTTCTCTGAACAAGAATAGGCTGACGAGTTTCAGAATAAAGATCTTTGTTTCTGGCCATTTTGAGCCTGTAATCGAACCCACAAATGCTGATGCTCCAGATACTCATCTAGTCTAAAGAAGGCCATTTTATTGCTTCTTTAATCAGGACAATAGTTTTTAGATGTGCTAACATAATTGCAAAAGGGTTTTATAAGGAACAATTATCCTTTTAAAATGATAAACTTGGATTAGCTAACACAATGTGCCATTGGAACACAGGAGTGATGGTTGCTGATAATGGGACTCTGTACTCCTATGTAGATTTTCCATTAAAAAATCTGCCGTTTCCAGCTACAATAATCATTTACAACATTAACAATGTCGACACAGTATTTCTGATCAATTTGATGTTCATTTTAATGGTCAAAAAATAGCTTTCTTTCAAAAACAAGGACATTTCTAAGTGACCCCAAACTTTTGAATGGAAGTGTATATCAGAACAAATAGCAGCAGGAATGGTTATACAGCTAGAGACACAATACTGTTCAAATATATATCAGTATATTATGGAAAGCAGTTATTGCAGCTAAATACAATTATAATTAACCACATATGCAATCACTCATGTGAGCTGCATCAACACACCCTCCAACCCCTCCTGGGACCATCCCCCAACCCACCCTCCTTGGACCACCCCAATCCACCCTCCAACCCCTCCTTGGACCACCCCAATCCAACCCCCAACTCCTCCTGGACACACTGATTTCAATGTCCTTCGTCAAGGTCAGATGACTTTCAGTCAACAGTCTCTTGTGTATCTTCACTCCGTAGCCCACATTCTAGTCTGTCTCTGATGATGTCATTTAGAACACCATTAAACTCAGTGTTCTGATAGTTTCTTTAATGCAACAGCAAACATTGGTACTGATTCTCCCTCTTCCTGATGTCTCCTGTGGAACCTGAACCTTTCAGCATTAACTAGTGGTTCTGGTGAAAAGTGTCCTTTAAGTATCTCCACAATATCCCCATACGTCTTATTACCTGATCTGTCTGGCTGTAGCAGGCTGTCTAGTAAATTACATGTCTTTGGCCCCATTACACTAAAACATGTAGGCACAATGTTGTCCTGATCAATGCCATTTACAAGAACAAAATATTTAAACTGTTTTGTATATGAGCTCCTCTGCTCAAAACTTTCATCAAACTGTCTAATGGTTCCAACAATTACAACCATTTTTCATTTCTCAATAAGTTCCTGATTGTCACTCACTTCAATATTGTCCTTAACCACAGCAATATTTGCCTCAGTCACGTGATCTTCATTCACTTCACTCACTGACGTTTGCTGCTAAGTGCGTTCATTTATCAGTTTTAATTAAAAGGTTTGTCTTTATTTTTTTTCACCTTTATTTAACTAGGAAAGTCAGTTTTAAGAACAAATTCTTATTTTCAATGATGGCCGAGGAACAGTGGGGCAGAACGACAGATTTGTGCCTTGTCAGCTCGGGGATTCGTTCTTGCAACATTTCGGTTACTAGTCCAACGCTCTAACCACTAGGCTACGCTGCCACCCCTACACTCTAACCACTAGGCTATGCTGCCACCCCTACACTCTAACCACTAGGCTACGCTGCCACCCCTACACTCTAACCACTAGGCTACGCTGCCACCCCTACACTCTAACCACTAGGCTACGCTGCCACCCCTACACTCTAACCACTAGGCTACGCTGCCACCCCTACACTCTAACCACTAGGCTACGCTGCCACCCCTACACTCTAACCACTAGGCTACGCTGCCACCCCTACACTCTAACCACTAGGCTACGCTGCCACCCCTACACTCTAACCACTAGGCTATGCTGCCACCCCTACACTCTAACCACTAGGCTACCTGCCGCCCCTACACTCTAACCACTAGGCTACGCTGCCACCCCTACACTCTAACCACTAGGCTACGCTGCCACCCCTACACTCTAACCACTAGGCTACGCTGCCACCCCTACACTCTAACCACTAGGCTACCTGCCACCCCTACACTCTAACCACTAGGCTACCTGCCACCCAATATACAACAAATACATACATAAATAAGTAAATGGACACGAAACAAACTCATAGAGGAATTTAAATGTTCAGTTCTAGAAAGTAGGGCCATGGGATAGAGTCAGAAAGGTCAGTATGTTTGTTAACTGGTTACAGAGGTGACATAACAAGCATAAGGTCCATTATAACACAGTGAAGTAGGGCTATGGGATAGAGTCAGAAAGGTCATTATGTTTGTTAACTGGTTACAGAGGTGACATAACAAGCATAAGGTCCATTATAACACAGTGAAGTAGGGCTATGGGATAGAGTCAGAAAGGTCAGTATGTTTGTTAACTGGTTACAGAGGTGACATAACAAGCATAAGGTCCATTATAACACAGTGAAGTAGAGGTGGGAGCTGAAAGCAGACATGGACAGTGAGACGGTATGAGGAGGTCAGGGGTCAAACACCAGATCAGGACATGTAGAAATGGCAGGGCTGGAAATAGACACAGACACATTCTGATTATGGCTCAGACCTGACCTGAGACACCCAAACAGAAGATGCCATAACAAAGTCCTGACCTGAGACACCCAAACAGAAGATACCATAACACAGTGGGTCTAGGGTTTCTGGGATAATGGTGTTGATGTGAGACATGACCAGCCTTTCATAGCACTTCATAGCTACAGACGTGAGTGCTACGCGTCGGTAGTCATTTTGGCAGGTTACCTTAGCGTTCTTGGGCACAGGGACTATGGTGGTCTGCTTAAAACATGTTTGTATTACAGACTCAGACAGGGAGAGGTTGAAAATGTCAGTGAAGACACTTGCCAGTTGATCAACACATGCTCACAGTACACGTCCTGGCTCTGCAGCCTTGTGAATGTTGACCTGTTTAAAGGTTTTACTCACATCGAGCGCGTGATCACACAGTCTTCTGGAACAGCTGGTTCTCTCATACATGTTTCAGTGTTCTTTGCCTCGAAGCGAGCATAGAAGTAGTTTAGCTCATCTGGTAGGCTCGTGTCACTGGGCAGCTCTCGGCTGTGCTTCCCTTTGTAGTCTGTAATGGTTTGCAAGCCCTGCCACATCACAGGGATCTGGGCGTGTTCCCGAGAAAGCAGTGTATTGTTTGCGTCGGGCTCGTCAGACTCGTTAAAGGAAAAAAAGGATTCTGCCAGTCCGTGGTAAGTAATCACAGACCTGATGTCCAGAAGTGATTTTTTTGGTCATAAGAGATGGTAGCGGCACCATTATGTAGCAGCAACATTATGTACAAAATAAGTAAATAAATAAGTTACAAACAATGCAAATAACCTAACAAAAAACACAATCGGTTGGGGGCACATAAAACGTCTGCCTTCTTCTCCGGGGACATTTATGTATGAGTGTGTGTGTGTGTCCAGTGCATATGTGTGTCCAGTGTGTGTGTCCAGTATGTGTGTCCAGTATGTGTATGTGTGTCCAGTGCGTGTCTGTGTGTGTGTTGCGTGTGTGTGTCCTGTGTGTGTGTGTGTGTGTGTTTGTGTGTGTGTGTACCGTGTGTGTGAGTCCAGTGTGTGTGTACCGTGTGTGTGTGTCCTGTGTGTGTGTGTGTGTGTTTGTGTGTGTGTGTGTAAAAAACGAACAAAATAACAATTGATTAGGAAGTAAGACGTCAGCCATCCTCTTCGGCGCCATCTTAGGACAGTGAAGCTAACATTTAAATGTGGTTCTAAACTATATCATTTTCAATTTTAGATAAAATGTTTCATATAAGGTAACAGTATATAATGTCACCTTTTATTTGAGGGTATTTTCATACACATCCGTTTCACCATTTAGAAAAATAAACACACTTTATGTATCTAGTCCCCCTATTTGAAAAAGTAAAAGTATTCTGACCAATTCACGTATTGTGTATTAAAATTGTCAAAAGTTTAGTGCAATGAATACATCAAGCTTGTGACTGCCATGATTAGGAAAACATCATGAGTTAATCATTAATAATAACGAGTGAGAGAATTACAGAGGCTACAACAAAACATACTAACCTCTCACCATTAACCTCTAATTAAAGGTTACATTCTGTACTGTCGTCTAATATGAAACATTTGATCTCAATCCAAAATGCTGGAGTATAGCACCAAATTTAAAACTGTAAGCTTCACTGTCCAAACACACATGATGTGGACTGTGTGTGTCTGGTAAACACACATGATGTGGACTATGTGTGTCTGGTAAACACATATGATGTGGACTATGTGTGTCTGGTAAACACATATGATGTGGACTATGTGTGTCTGGTAAACACATATGATGTGGACTATGTGTGTCTGGTAAACACATATGATGTGGACTATGTGTGTCTGGTAAACACATATGATGTGGACTATGTGTGTCTGGTAAACACATATGATGTGGACTATGTGTGTCTGGTAAACACATATGATGTGGACTATGTGTGTCTGGTAAACACATATGATGTGGACTATGTGTGTCTGGTAAACACATATGATGTGGACTATGTGTGTCTGGTAAACACATATGATGTGGACTATGTGTGTCTGGTAAACACATATGATGTGGACTATGTGTGTCTGGTAAACACATATGATGATGTGTCTGGTAAACACATATATGTGTGTCTGGTAAACACATATGATGTGGACTATGTGTCTGGTAAACACACATGATGTGGACTATGTGTGTCTGGTAAACACATATGATGTGGACTATGTGTGTCTGGTAAACACATATGATGTGGACTATGTGTGTCTGGTAAACACATATGATGTGGACTATGTGTGTCTGGTAAACACATATGATGTGGACTATGTGTGTCTGGTAAACACATATGATGTGGACTATGTGTGTCTGGTAAACACATATGATGTGGACTATGTGTGTCTGGTAAACACATATGATGTGGACTATGTGTGTCTGGTAAACACATATGATGTGGACTATGTGTACCTGGTAAACACATATGATGTGGACTATGTGTGTCTGGTAAACACATATGATGTGGACTATGTGTGTCTGGTAAACACATATGATGTGGACTATGTGTACCTGGTAAACACATATGATGTGGACTATGTGTACCTGGTAAACACATATGATGTGGACTATGTGTGTCTGGTAAACACATATGATGTGGACTATGTGTGTCTGTAAACACATATGTAAACACATATGATGTGACTATGTGTACCTGGTAAACACATATGATGTGGACTATGTGTGCCTGGTAAACACATATGATGTGGACTATGTGTACCTGGTAAACACATATGATGTGGACTATGTGTACCTGGTAAACACATATGATGTGGACTATGTGTGTCTGGTAAACACATATGATGTGGACTATGTGTGTCTGGTAAACACATATGATGTGGACTATGTGTACCTGGTAAACACATATGATGTGGACTATGTGTACCTGGTAAACACGTGGATCTGGTGAACAGTTATCACTTGTTGACCAAATACAGTGTTGTGTCTTTGGTTATGCCGGATTAAGTGATGTGACATGCTATTTTATAAAATCCTTTCTTTGTAATGAATATTACCTGATTGAACTAATCATGTAAATGTAATTAACTAGAATGTCGGGGCACCACGAAATAATGTTTATAAAGCTGTTATCTTCCGAATAAACTCTTAAAGACCGAGTAATATTTTACATCAATAGCAGTCAACATTAATCGGCACCTTAATTCAGTCTCATCTGAAAGTTATAAATTCTTGGTTATCTTCACAAACAAACCCTGGCTAACAAGTTGAATCAGCAATTCAAAATTGGGTTTCATTATTTATTTACTAAATACATAAGTAATCACACAGAATTACACATACACAGAATGAATCATACCTTGATTACAAATGATGTCATAAAGGAAAACGTCTCTAGCGGACGGAACAGATATGACAGCTGGTTACACAAAAGAAAAGGGGCTGGGTTTGAGTGAAAGAGCGGGAAGACTGAGGAACAAAGGGAGAAGCGATGTCTCTATTGTAAATATGGTATCTTATGCATTCTAAATTACCGCCCATTTGGAAAAGGAAAATGCAATAAATATTTACTCTGAGCTGCGCTTCGGTAATTTGGTGGTAGATGGAAGGCCGTGTTGCCCAACCGAGTTCTATTGAACAATGTCTCTGCTGGTAAATTGGATACGTTGTAGTAATGTCGTTGTGTGGTAGACGGGATACTCTGTCTGTTCTTTCCTAAGCTCACTTTTGCAGCTGCTGTTGCTAACTCAACGGCTAGGAGGTATCACTTCTGTAGTGAATAAGAGTTCATACCATTCGCAACCAAATCTCACGCTCAGGTTGGCTTCGTTCTGTAGTTATTATCTGAACCATTCTGACATCGGTTCGTCATCCTAATGTACCCGGAACAGTTATTATCTGAACCATTCTGACATCGGACCGTCATCCTAATGTACCCGGAACAGTTATTATCTGAACCATTCTGACATCGGATCTTCATCCTAATGTACCCGGAACAGCTATTATCTGAACCATGCTGACATCGGACCGGCATCCTAATGTACCCGGCACAGCTATTATCTGAACCATTCTGACATCGGATCGTCATCCTAATGTACCCGGAACAGCTATTATCTGAACCATTCTGACATCGGATCGTCATCCTAATGTACCCGAACAGTTATTATCTGAACCATTCTGACATCGGACCGTCCTCCGAATGTACCCAGAACAGTTATTATCTGAACCCTTCTGACATCGGATCTTCATCCTAATGTACCCAGAACAGTTATTATCTGAACCCTTCTGACATCGGATCTTCATCCTAATGTACCCAGAACAGGAGGTTACATTTTCGTCAAGACTTTATATAGTGGAGGGAGAAGGGTGTGTTTTCATAGTTTACAGCCCATGTCTCTTCACAGGGGCGGGTCACTGATTGAGCAGAGCCCTAACCTTATGAAAACCCAAAACCCAAATGAAGCTAAAATTACATTTAATCTTTTCACCAATAATGTTATATTCAAACATTTAAATTGAACAACAATTCCATGTGAATCCGATAACTACAGTGCTCAGACTAGAGTTTATGTCATCCTATCATTGATGAGAATATCTCAGATGACAACCGAACTGACATCATATTCATTAAGTACCCACGCATATGTTCAACTGGTCGGATTACCAGAATATGGTTCATTTGCTCCCACCTTCTGATGTTCCCAGAAACTCTATGTTAACCAAGGGTTTTTTAAATGTTACATCAGTAGGGTAGAGAGAGGAAAAGGGGGGGGAAGAGGTATTTGTGACAGTCATAAACCTATCCCCAGGCCAACGTCATGACAACAGGAATACTGACCTCAGAGTCTCCAGTTTACAGTGGGGATTCCCCAGTCCAGCAGAGAGCAGCTTCACTCCTGAATCCTTCAGGTCATTGTTACTCAGATCCAGCTCTCTCAGGTGTGAGGGGTTTGACCTCAGAGCAGAGGCCAGAGAAGCACAGCCTTTGTCCGTGACTCCACAGCCTGACAGCCTGACAAAGAGATCATCATGATTTCACAAACACACTGTTCATTTAACACCAGGATTGTAGAAGGACAATTGCAGATGCATTTGGTTCATTCTCTCAAACAACATATATAGTAGATTCATCTTCTGTCTCCTAGAATTTTATGGTTATTTTATTATACTAATGTGAACAGCAATGTACTGATTCAATATGTTATTCAACAATATACATATTTTTCTCTAAACTGAATATTTCATCCTGCTGATTAGTTCTTAAATATCATTGTATTTACTCACAGAGCAGCTCTGGAGGCGTTGACCACTGGCAGCAGCCTCAGAAGACCTTCCTCTGATCTGGAGTATTTCTTCAGATCAAACACATCCAGCTCCTTTTCTGAAGACAGCAACACAAAGACCAGAGCTGACCACTGTGAAGGTGAGAGTTTGGCTTCTGAGAGACTTCCTGAGCTCAGGTAGCTTTGGATCTCCTCCACTAAAGAATGGTCATTCAGTTCATTCAGACAGTGGAACAGATTGATGCACCTCTCTGGAGAGGGATTCTCCCTGATCTTCTTCTTGATGTACTTGACTGTTTCTTCATGGCTCTGTGAGCTGCTTCTTGTCTTTATCAGTAGACCTCGTAAGTGCTTCTGATTGGACTCCAGTGAGAGGCCCAGAAGGAAACGGAGGAAAAGGTCCAGGTTTCCTGTCTCACTTTGTAAGGCTTCATCCACAGCACTCTTGTAGACGGTGACTTTAATTTTCTGTCTGATCCTCACATAAAAGTTCCTGGACGCTGATTGAGGTTCGGCCATTAGATTCTCATTGTTGTTGATGAATGAAAGGAACACATATACAGCAGCCAGAAACTCCTGAATGCTCAGATGCACGAAGCAGTACACCTTGTCCTGGTACAGCCCACATTCCTCTTTAAAGAGCTGTGTGCACAATCCTGAGTACACTGAGGCTTCGTTGACATCAATGCCAGCCTCCTTCAGGTCTTCTTCATAGAAAATCAGATTGCCATTCACAAGCTGTTGAAATGCCAGTTTTCCCAGTGACAGAATGCTCTCTTTATTCCAGTGTGGACCTGTCTCTTCTTTCCCAAGATACTTTTCGTTCTTCTTTATAGTATGAAACACCACAAGGTGCGTGTACATCTCAGTCAGAGTCTTGGGCATCTCTTCTCTCTTATGTTTCAGCATGTGTTCAAGGACTGTTGCAGAAATCCAACAGAAGACTGGAATGTGGCACATGATGTGGAGGCTCCTTGATGTCTTTATGTGTGAGATGATTCTGCTGGCCAGGTCCTCATCACTGAATCTCTTCCTGAAGTACTCCTCCTTCTGTGGGTCATTGAACCCTCGTACCTCTGTCACCTGGTCAACACACTCTGAAGGGATCTGATTGGCTGCTGCAGGTCGGGTAGTTATCCAGAGGAGGCAGCAGGGAAGCAGGTTTCCCTTGATGAGATTTGTCAGCAGAACATCCACTGAGGTTGACTTTGTGACGTCACAACAGATCTTGTTCTTCTGGAAGTCTAGGGGCAGTCGGCACTCATCCAGACCATCAAAGATGAACAGAACTTTGTACTTGTTGTAGTTGGAGATTCTTGATTCTTTGGTTTCCATTGAGAAGTGGTTGAGAAGTTCAATCAAAGTGTGTTTTTTCTCTTTCATCAAATTCAGCTCCCGAAAAGGGAATGAAAAAACAAATTGGACATCCTGATTTGCTTTTCCTTCAGCCCAGTCCAGAATGAACTTCTGCACAGAGACTGTTTTTCCAATGCCAGCGACTCCCTTTGTCAGCACAGTTCTGATAAGTTTGTCTTGTCCAGTTAAGGGTTTGAAGATGTCGTTACATTTGATTGCAGTCTCTGGTCTTGCTTGTTTCCTGGTTGTTGTCTCAATCTGTCTCAGCTCATGTTCATTATTGACCTCCTGTTCCACCCTCTGTGATGTAGAGCTCTGTGTAGATCTTATTGAGAAGTGTTGGGTTTCCTTGTTTAGCGATCCCCTCAAATACACATTGAAATTTCTCCTTTAGATGAGATTTGAGTTCACGTTGGCAAATCACAGCAAGCTCATCTGAATGAAGAAATAACACAGAGGATATTAATATTACATCTGATTGAATGCCTACAGTATTGTTAGACTGTGCTATAATGTTTAAATTGTAATAATGTATTCTCTTACTGTAACTGTCTGTATAAATGTGTAAATGTTTTCATTATACATTACACACTGGTGTGACTGATTTATATCATTATTGATGGTATTATTAATTCTCTTTTGTCTAAATTAATCACCACAACACATCCCTGCTGGTACTGTACTTGATGAGGTCACTAGGTGTTGTGTTAATTCTGGTACAATATAAGTGTTTACACGGCTACTTTAGCTGTACTTTAGCTACAGCTTTTAAATGTTTGTTATAAAACAGCATTCATCATGAGGCAGACAGCTCTTACTTTTCTCCAGTGTGTCAGCAAGCTCCTTCTGGTTCATTTTCCTCAGGACGTGCAGTGTGATCTTCAGAGCCCCTCTCTGGCACTGCTCTCATGCTTCTCATCTTCAGCATCCACCACTTATCCTGCTTCTGACTCTCAAAGCCTTGTGGGAGTTCTGGACTAAGAATCCTCTTGAACATCTTCAGCTCGTTCTTCACAAATGTCATAATATTCTCTTCAAGCAACTGAAATAAATAAAGTAAATAATTTAAGCAAGAGAATAAATGCTTTCTAATGAACACATTAATGAATGATTGACAGATCAACTTTACTGGAGGTAAACAAAAACAAATGTACATAACAGGACCACATACACTGAATATAGAGGCCAGGTCTGTTTGATGACTCTGGGAAGACTGACCACTGAGAATCTCTGACTCTGTTGTCTCCTGTTCGGTTCTGTGGACAAAACATCCAAGGAGTGCACACACACACAGGGAGGGAATGTTGTGTTTGTTTAATATTGTTTCAGGACTTTGAAAATGGAAAAAAGGATTAGCCTATGGATTATTAAAACAACAAAAAGAAATTGAAAAATGGGAAGGAAGAAATAACTAGAGGCAGTGTTGTTTAACACCATGACCCATGACCTCTTACCTTTGTCCAGTAGAAACGTCTCCCTCTCTAAACATTATAGGTATACCCATAGACCGGTCACTCTTCATGGACAGACTGCTGGGCACAGGGGAGGCTGGTCTCTCCTGCTTGATTGGACTTCAACACAACAGAGACAAACATTCCATCTCTCATCTACTCTGAGCTCAGATGGGGAATCATAAGAAGAGTTTCATTCCAAAACGCTATATATCCACTTTCAGAAATGTTGGTACATTGGCTTTGATAGTTTAAAGGACTCTGAACAACAGTGTCCCGACGAGAGAGCACATGTTCTATTCCAGGTGAAATTGTGCATCATTAGCTCATTGTCATGGATTTATCCAAATAAATGTCACTAGAAAACAGCTAAAACAAATGGAACTGCAGCTACTTTGCTGCTATTCTGGATGCACTCTTTGACGTGACCGTAAGTTATCTGTAGTTGTCTAGCTAGCAAGGGATAAGAACGTCACCACCCAGTTTGGCAATGGATCATTTAGAACAAACGACTGGCTCTCATCCATAGATACAGAACAAAAAGACTTAACGACTGGGTCGCGTCTCTGACAACCGAACCGATAGAAAGTAACCATGAGCAATCATTTCTTATGAAAACAAATGTGATTGGGATACAGCATTTTGGAAATAAACTCTTCATATGAACAAACTTGTCATCTCACCTTTTAGCTGTGGTGTCATGTTCCCCAGAGAGTCTCATTTTGGAGGCAGGGTCCCCCTCCTCTCTCTCCCCAGAGAGTCTCATTTTGGAGGCAGGGTCCCCCCCTCCTCTCCAGAGAGACTCATTTTAGACCTCTGACAACTAAACAGAGATCCAGCATGTTGGTTGTGGTTAATGCAGTGACAACTAATTCTTGAATGTCAATTGCTCATAATAATTCATTATTTCTCAGAAATAAAAACATTTACTAACAGACACATCGAAACAGTCAGATGATTTAATGAATTCACATGATTATGTAGTTGTGACATCTCTTCTCCATGGTAACTGTCAATAATACTAATAATAATAAGTCACTGTTTGTTAAGGTAGTTTTAGACAGTGCAGCAACACAAGGCCATGTCTCACACTTATTTGTATTCACTAAAAGTAGGCTATTATCTATCAATCTGTTATTTTCTAAACAAATCTGAAAATGTAGACTGAAGGGCTAAAATGGGAATGATTGATCTGAGGGGGAAATAATTTATACATTCAGAAAGCAACAACTAAGATAATTTATGTTATGTAATGTAGGCTAGGTTATAATGTACAGTTACATACACCTTAGCCAAATACATTTAAACTCCATTTTCCAAATTGCTGACATTTAATCCTAGTAAAAATGCCCTGTCTTAGGTCAGTTAGGATCACCACTTTATTTTAAGAATGTGAAATGTCAGAATAATAGTAATAGGGAATGATTTATTTCAGCTTTTATTTCTTTCATCACATTCCCAGTGGGTCATAAGTTTACATACACTCGATTAGTATTCGGGTAGCATTGCTTTAAATTGGTTAATTTGGGTCAAACGTTTCGGGTAGTCTTCCACAAGCTTACCACAATAAATTGGGTGAATTTTGGCCCATTCCGCCTGATAGAGCTGGTGTAACTGAATCAGGTTTGTATGGCCTCCTTGCTCGCACACACTTTTTCAGTTCTGCCCACACATTTTCTATAGGATTGAGGTCAGGGCTTTGTGATGGCCACTCCAATATCTTGACTTTGTTGTCCTTAAGCTATTTTGCTACAACTTTGGAAGTATGCTTGGGGTCATTGTCCATTTGGAAGACCCATTTGCGACCAAGCTTTAACTTCCTGACTGATGTCTTGAGATGTTGCTTCAATATATCCACATATTTTTCCATCCTCATGATGCCATCTATTTTGTGAAGTGCACCAGTCCCTCCTGCAGCAAAGCATCCCCACAACATGATGCTGCCACCCCCGTGCTTCATGGTTTGGATGGTGTTCTTTGGCTTGCAAGCCGCCCCCTTTTTCCTCCAAACATAACGATGGTCATTATGGCCAAACAGTTCTATTTTTGTGTCATCAGTCCAGAGGACATTTCTCCAAAAAGTACGATCTTTGTCCCCATGTGCAGTTGCAAACTGTAGACTGGCTTTTTAATGGCGGTTTTGGAGCAGTAGCTTCTTCCTTGCTGAGCAGCCTTTCAGGTTATGTCAATATATTACTCATTTTACTGTGAATATAGATACTTGTACTTGTTTCCTCCAGCATCTTCACAAGGTCCTTTGCTGTTGTTCTGGGATTGATTTGCACTTTTCGCAAAATAGTACGTTAATCAATAGGAATGCGTCTCCTTCCTGAGTGGAATGGCGGCTGCATGGTCCCAGGGTGTTTATTTTGGAGTACTATTATTTGTACAGATGAACGTGGTACCTTCAGGCGTTTGGAAATTTCTCCCAAGGATGAACCAGACTTGAGGCGGTCTACAAATTTTTTTCTGAGGTTTTGGCTGATTTCTTTTGATTTTCCCATGATGTCAAGCAAAGAGGCACTGAGTTTGAAGGTAGTCCTTGAAATACATCCACTTACAAGCGCCTAACAAACAATGCAGTTTTAAGAAAATAAAAAAAGTAAGAGGTAAGAAAAACAAATTATTAAAGAGCAGGAGTAAATAACAATAGTGGGGCTATTTACAGGGGCTACCAGTTCAGAGTCAATGTGGAGGCTATATACAGGGGGTACCGGTTCAGAGTCAATGTGGAGACTATATACAGGGGGTACCGGTTCAGAGTCAATGTGGAGACTATATACAGGGGCTACCAGTTCAGAGTCAATGTGGAGGCTATATACAGGGGGTACCGGTTCAGAGTCAATGTGGAGGCTATATACAGGGGGTACCGGTTCAGAGTCAATGTGGAGGCTATATACAGGGGGTACCGGTTCAGAGTCAATGTGTGGTGGCACCGGTGTCTAGGTAATTGAGGTAATTATGTACATGCAGGTAGGGTTATTAAAGTGGCTATGCATAGATTTTAACAGGGACTTGTAGCAGCGTATTGGGGGGGGTGAAAATAGTCTGGGTAGCCATTTGATTAGCTGTTCAGGAGACTTATGGCTTGGGGCTAGAAGCTGTTTAGAAGCCTTTTGGACCTTAACTTGGCGCTCCGGTACTGCTTGCCGTGCGGAAGCAGAGAGAACAGTCTATGACTAGGGTGGCTGGAGTCTTTGACAATTTTTAGGGCCTCCTTCTGACACTTCATGGTATAGAGGTCCTGATGTAAAACCTTTTGAGGATCTGAGGACCCATGCCAAATCTTTTCAGTGTCCTGAGGAGGAATAGGTTTTTAGCCTAGACCTGGCTAAATACGACTGTCTTGTTGTTCTTGGACCATGTTAGTTTGTTGGTGATGTGGACACCAAGGAACTTGAAGCTCTCAACCTGCTCCACTACAGCCCTGTCGATGAGAATGGGGGCGTGCTCGGCCCTCCTTTTCCTGTAGTCCACAATCATCTCCTTTGTCTTGATCACGTTGAGGGAGAGGTTGTTGTCCTTGCACCACACGGCCAGGTCTCTGACCTCCTCCCTATAGGCTGTCTCATCATTGTCGGTGATCAGGTCTACCACTGTTGTGTCATCAGCTGTGTTATTTGCCTCGAAGCGAGCATAGAAGTTATCTGGTTGGCTCGTGTCACTGGGCAGCTCTCGGCTGTGCTTCCCTTTGTAGTCTGTAATAGTTTGAAAGCCCTGCCACATCCGACGAGCAGGACGATTTGATCTTAGTCCTGATCTTAGTCCTGTATTGACGCTTTGCCTGTTTGCCTGTTTGATTGTTCATCGGATATCCCTCATAACGGGATTTCTTATAAGTCTCCGGGTTACAGTACCGCTCCTTGAAAGTGGCAGCTCTACCCTTTAGCCCAACAATGCTGAGTTATCCTGCAACAGTTAGATTAAATTAAGATCATATATCTGTACAGAGCTTGTTATTATCTAAACCAGGGCAATTGGAGTTTTTGGCAGTGACTTTGCATCTGTTAGCTGCTGTAAACCTATGTGATTGGATGTTATAGACGCCCATCTAAACAGTTACTTTCCCTGTGCTGTGGCCCTCTCCAACCAGCCATCTGGCCCATAGAGACTAAAGGACTGTGCTGTGGCCCTCTCCAACCAGCCATCTGGCCCATAGAGACTAAAGGACTGTGCTGTGGCCCTCTCCAACCAGCCATCTGGCCAATAGAGACTAAAGGACTGTGCTGTGGCCCTCTCCAACCAGCCATCTGGCCCATAGAGACTAAAGGACTGTGCTGTGGCCCTCTCCAACAAGCCATCTGGCCCATAGAGACTAAAGGACTGTGCTGTTGCCCTCTCCAACCAGCCATCTGGCCCATAGAGACTAAAGGACTGTGCTGTGGCCCTCTCCAACCAGCCATCTGGCCCATAGAGACTAAAGGACTGTGCTGTGGCCCTCTCCAACCAGCCAGCCATCCAACCAGCCATCTGGCCCATAGAGACTAAAGGACTGTGCTGTGGCCCTCTCCAACCAGCCATCTGGCCCATAGAGACTAAAGGACTGTGCTGTGGCCCTCTCCAACCAGCCATCTGGCCCATAGAGACTAAAGGACTGTGCTGTGGCCCTCACCAACCAGCCATCTGGCCCATAGAGACTAAAGGACTGTGCTGTGGCCCTCTCCAACCAGCCATCTGGCCCATAGAGACTAAAGGACTATGCACTCTATGCTGCACAGCACATCAAGTCATCTCTGAACTGCACACTAAAGAATTGCACTACACTGCATTTGCACTCTTTTTTATCTCTAAAGGACTGTGCTGTGGCCCTCTCCAACCAGCCATCTAGGTACATTTATGTAAATCAACTGTTTACCCACTGTACTGTATTTAAGTGATAATGCCCGAAAAGCCGTTGATTGGAAGATATATTGACACGGGTTTTGTAAGGCAAACTGTGCCAAAATATCCTCCAAACACCGGTTTCGAGGGCATTATCACTTTTGTTAAACGGGTTACCAACATACTTAAATAATGATTGACACCTTTTCAATTCAAAACTTTATTGATGAATTTGTTCATACTATTTCATCCTTCCACAAGATATAGTTCTGACACAAATCTAGTGTTCATCCCCAAGCAGGCTGGTCGTTTGTTTTATCGGTTCGGTTGCCAGACAAGGACCCAGTTAAGTCTTAAGTCATCTTCATTCTGTATCTATGGATGAGACCCAGTCGTTAAGTCTTTCATTCTGTATCTATGGATGAGACCCAGTCGTTAAGTCTTTCATTCTGTATCTATGGATGAGACCCAGTCGTTAAGTCTTTCATTCTGTATCTATGGACGAGACTGTGCTGTGGCAACCATCTGGCCCAGTCGTTAAGTCTTTCATTCTGTATCTATGGACCCAGAGACATTCTGTATCAGTCGTTAAGTCTTTCATTCTGTATCTATGGACGGACCCAGTCGTTAAGTCTTTCATTCTGTATCTATGGATGAGACCCAGTCGTTAAGTCTTTCATTCTGTATCTATGGATGAGACCCAGTCGTTAAGTCTTTCATTCTGTATCTATGGATGAGACCCAGTCGTTAAGTCTTTCATTCTGTATCTATGGATGAGACCCAGTGACACGGGTTTTAAGTCTTTCATTCTGTATCTATGGATGAGACCCAGTCTTTTGTTAAGTCTTTCATTCTGTATCTATGGATGAGACCCAGTCGTTAAGTCTTTTTCATTCTGTATCTATTCGAGACCCAGTATAGTTGACACAAAGTCTTTCATTCTGTATCTATGGTTGCCGAGACCCAGTCGTTAAGTCTTTCATTCTGTATCTATGAGACCCCCGTTAAGTCTTTCATTCTGTATCTATGGATGAGACCCGTTAAGTCTTTCATTCTGTATCTATGGATGAGACCCAGTCGTTAAGTCTTTCATTGAGACCCAGTCGTTAAGTCTTTCATTCTGTATCTATGGACGAGACCCAGTCGTTAAGTCTTTCATTCTGTATCTATGGACGAGACCCAGTCGTTAAGTCTTTCATTCTGTATCTATATGAGACCCACGTTAAGTCTTTCATTCTGTATCTATGGAGACCCAGTCGTTAAGTCTTTCATTCTGTATCTATGGATGAGACCCAGTCGTTAAGTCTTTCATTCTGTATCTATGGATGAGACCCAGTCGTTAAGTCTTTCATTCTGTATCTATGGATGCGACCCAGTCGTTAAGTCTTTCATTCTGTATCTATGGATGAGACCCAGTCGTTAAGTCTTTCATTCTGTATCTATGGATGCGACCCAGTCGTTCCTTCTCAATGTTCCATTGCCATACTGGGTGGTAACGTTCTTATCTCTTGCCCTTTCTAGCTAGACAACTACAGATAACTTACAGTCACGTCAAAGCGTGCAGCCAGAATAACAGCAAAGTAGCTGCATTTGCATTTGTTTTAGCTGTTTTCTAGTGACATTTATTCAGATACATCCATGCAATATTTCACCTGGCAAAGAAAACGTGCTCTGTTGTCAGGACACTGTTGTTCAGAGGAGCCAACAACACAGCCAACACAATCACTGTTGTTCAGAGGAGCCAACAACACAGCCAACCATCACTGTTGTTCAACACAGCCAACACAATCACTGTTGTTCAGAGGAGCCAACAACACAGCCAACACAATCACTGTTGTTCAGAGGAGCCAACAACACAGCCAACACAATCACTGTTGTTCATGGAGGAGCCAACAACACAGCCAACAGTCAATCACTGTCTGTTCAGAGGAGCCAACAACACAGCCAACACAATCACTGTTGTTCAGAGGAGCCAACAACACAACAACAGTTCGTTAACACAATCACTGTCTGTTCAGAGGAGCCAACAACACAGCCAACACAATCACTGTTGTTCAGAGGAGCCAACAACACAGCCAACACAATCACTGTTGTTCAGAGGAGCCAACAACACAGCCAACACAATCACTGTTGTTCAGAGGAGCCAACAACACAGCCAACACAATCACTGTTGTTCAGAGGAGCCAACAACACAGCCATACACAATCACTGTTGTTCAGAGGAGCCAACAACACAGCCAACACAATCACTGTTGTTCAGAGGAGCCAACAACACAGCCAACACAATCACTGTTGTTCAGAGGAGCCAACAACACAGCCAACACAATCACTGTTGTTCAGAGGAGCCAACAACACAGCCAACACAATCACTGTTGTTCAGAGGAGCCAACAACACAGCCAACACAATCACTGTTGTTCAGAGGAGCCAACAACACAGCCAACACAATCACTGTTGTTCAGAGGAGCCAACAACACAACAATCACTGTTGTTCAGAGGAGCCAACAACACAGCCAACACAATCACTGTTGTTCAGAGGAGCCAACAACACAGCCAACACAATCACTGTTGTTCAGAGGAGCCAACAACACAGCCAACACAATCACTGTTGTTCAGAGGAGCCAACAACACAGCCAACACAATCACTGTTGTTCAGAGGAGCCAACAACACAGCCAACACAATCACTGTTGTTCAGAGGAGCCAACAACACAGCAACAATCACTGTTGTTCAGCCAACACAACACCAACACAATCACTGTTGTTCAGAGGAGCCAACAACACAGCCAACACAATCACTGTTGTTCAGAGGAGCCAACAACACAGCCAACACAAGTAACACAATCACTGTTGTTCAGAGGAGCCAACACAATCACTGTTGTTCAGCAACAAACACAACACAATCACTGTTGTTCAGAGGAGCCAACAACACAGCCAACACAATCACTGTTGTTCAGAGCCAACAACACAGCCAACACAATCACTGCCAACACAATCACTGTTGTTCAGAGGAGCCAACAACACAGCCAACACAATCACTGTTGTTCAGAGGAGCCAACAACACAGCCAACACAATCACTGTTGTTCAGAGGAGCAACACAATCACTGTTGTTCAGAGGAGCCAACAACACAGCCAACACAATCACTGTTGTTCAGAGGAGCCAACAACACAGCCAACACAATCACTGTTGTTCAGAGGAGCCAACAACACAGCCAACACAATCACTGTTGTTCAGAGGAGCCAACAACACAGCCAACACAATCACTGTTGTTCAGAGGAGCCAACAACACAGCCAACACAATCACTGTTGTTCAGAGGAGCCAACAACACAGCCAACACAATCACTGTTGCCAACACAATCAGAGGAGCCAACAACACAGCCAACACAATCACTGTTGTTCAGAGGAGCCAACAACACAGCCAACACAATCACTGTTGTTCAGAGGAGCCAACAACACAGCCAACACAATCACTGTTGTTCAGAGGAGCCAACAACACAGCCAACACAATCACTGTTGTTCAGAGGAGCCAACAACACAGCCAACACAATCACTGTTGTTCAGAGGAGCCAACAACACAGCCAACACAATCACTGTTGTTCAGAGGAGCCAACAACACAGCCAACACAATCACTGTTGTTCAGAGGAGCCAACAACACAGCCAACACAATCACTGTTGTTCAGAGGAGCCAACAACACAGCCAATCACACAATCACTGTTGTTCAGAGGAGCCAACAACACAGCCAACACAATCACTGTTGTTCAGAGGAGCCAACAACACAGCCAACACAATCACTGTTGTTCAGAGGAGCCAACAACACAGCCAACACAATCACTGTTGTTCAGAGGAGCCAACAACACAGCCACACAATCACTGTTGTTCAGCCAACAACACAGCCAACACAATCACTCAGAGGAGCCAACAACACAGCTAACACAATAACTTCAAGTAGAAGCTGGAAAGGCTTTCTTTGTATTCATGATTTCGACCGGCTGAGAAAAGCTTCCTGCCATTCTGTCTCATCCCGATTCATGACACGTTCATAACTTAGCGACAACTGGAGATGGAATTTGAATATTGAAACAATGTTGCTGGAGAGACAGACAGCAAGGTTTATACAAAAAGAAAAGACAAGTGAGATAATGTCGAGATGCTTTATACAGTGGACATCAAATGTATAAATCGCCTGGCTGGGCTGATGAGATAGTGGATTGCGCAGTCAAATGGAACAGAGTATATAGAGATTTAATGTAATATATTTAGCCGGTGGTCATTTGTGGAATAGACACAGGCTGGAATACGGTTTTAACCAATCAGCAATCAGGATTAGACCCACCCGTTGTCTAAATGTGTATATCCACTGCTCATTCTCTTATAGCTCAATGCTCACTCTAGCTATTTGTGTATAATGTTGTCCGTAAACTGTTGTGTAAACTCCTCCGTCTGTATTCTGTCTCTAAATGTTGTCTATCACTAGCAGCACCATATCACCAAGTCAAATTCTGAGTACAGATCTAAGATCTTAATTTGATCACCCCCACTACAGAATAACTTTCATGCAATGCAGGAAATATATTTGAGGTTTAAAAAGGCTATATATCAATTTATCAACCCCCACAAACAAACATTAATTATAATCCACATAATAATTCACATTTCCTGATGCTGCAGGAATATTTTCTCAAATTGATTTCCTACATATGTATGTTTAAATGTACTAGGTGAATAAAGGTGATTGTGATTCTACAAAGGTTGCGTCTCTAGATCACCTTTGTTGCTCTGGGGAAATAATGACATGGTTGCCATGGTGATTTAAACTAGGAGTGGTTATCTCCCAACTCTGAGGACATGTCATTTGTTACATTTCAGCCAATTGATGAAGGCAGCTAGAAGGCTGAACCCAGAAGACAACTCTAAATCAACACTTACTGATATTATCCTAAAATCTTACTCATATTCTGGTGTTGCTTTATTCAACAGGTGTCAGGAAGCCTATGATATCAATAGAGTAGCAAACAGCAGGGGACGGAAGGCGAACCCAGTTCCCTCTAAGCTGAGCCCGTGCGCAGGCTCGCAGCCCCAGAGGAAATATCAGAGTGCGCAGAAAAACACGAGATTGAACTTCGCAGAACTTTCTAGAGTTTTCACCGTTAGTTATCACCATCAACGGTTCCCTTCACTGTGGGAATTGTGATCGTATCAATGCAACATTAGCCACATACAGTACCAGTCAAATGTTTGAACACTCCTACTCATTCCAGGGTTGTTCTTTATTTGTACTATTTTCTACATTGTAGAATAACAGTGAAGACATCAAAACCATGAAATAACACATATGGAATCATGCTGTAACCAAAAAAGTGTTAAACAAATGAAAATATATTTTATATTTGAGATTCTTCAAAGTAGCCGCCCTTTGCCTTGATGACAGCTTTGCACACGCTTGGCAGTGTCGTATTTTGAAACATGCTTGAATAAACAGCCAATGGGCAGAGGGTCGCATAATGTGTCTGATTCTCTGTAATAATGGTGTGGGAATAATGATGCGTTTTATTTAGTGAAGTGGCTTCTTGCATCAAACACAACAACATTTTCAGTCACCTCCTTGTGTGAAGGACAAGTAGATCGACAGGTTCATGTGAAGCTCTGCATGGTTTTTCTCATGGAATGAAGACTTACATTGAACACCACACATTGGCTGCTACTGCAGACTGAATGATAGAACATCTATTTCCATGTTAAATGTTATTGGATGCCTTTTTTTACATTGTTTTTGATGGTAGGCCACTCTGGTAGGCCTACGTTGTGATCAAATAGCCTTCTTGGTCTCTGTTAAAACTGTAACTGAGGCGGGTACAGCCTCAGTGTTTACAGTAAACGCACGTTGGAAGTTGTATAGATCACTACACTATAGTAGAACTATGATACAATTACATTTATCATACATTTATCAAATGTAGAATTATGATGAATGAATATTGTATATATTGAATTCACAGGAGGTTGGTGGCTCCTTAATTGGGGAGGACGGGCTTGTGGTAATGGCTGGAGTTGAATAGGTGGAAAGTCCTCCCCTCAGCAGCCTCCACTGATTGAATTTGACATGCTCACGTCCAGTTAGCGCCATTTTGTATGATTAAACTGTCAAGTCATTATATATTTTCCCTTCTGCTGAGAGCACCTTCCTGATGACTAGCGCTCTGTACACTCCTATGGATGAGGGTTTGAGCTGGAATGTGAAGTTAACTGAAGCTAGCTAACTTTAGAAAACCAGTATATCTACTTGCATCATAGTACACCTCTCAGGTTACGTTCAGGTGTCAGCATCAACCAGGCATCAACAACCGAGTCATAGGCCACTACCTGGGTCGTATTCATTAGTTTACACCGCAGCCACAAGTTTTGCAACAAAGCAGAAACGATTTGCTCCAAACGCCGTACAAGGTGACCTAAACGGTTTAAGTTGCCAAACGTTTTGCTACGGTGAGCTCCAATGAATACACACAACCGATTTTGAGGAAGTGTAAGTTGCTGTTAGTCTTTCCACAATATTGAATTGTCTCTCTTTCACACAAAATACCTTCCTGAGTGAAAAGAGTTAACAGTAGATTGGAAAGAGAAAATGATTGTTTGTTGTTTGTTGTGTTTTATTAAGCCTGTTTTGAGAAGACAAGAAGATAGGCCTATGATACAGTAAGAGATCACCCTGGGAACACAGATGGGCACGGAACCAATCCCTCCCCCATCTAATTTACATCAAATACATTTTAAGGAGAGTAGGACTATTATAACACTCTGTCTACCAAAAATATAAACTATATGAATATACATAACAATATCATCAACTATATGAATACACATAACAATATCATCAACTATATGAATACACATAACAATATCATCAACTATATGAATATACATAACAATATCATCAACTATATGACTATACATAACAATATCATCAACTATATGACTATACATAACAATATCATCAACTATATGAATAGACATAACAATATCATCACCTATATTAATACCCATAACAATCGTCTTACCTTTAATTTTTCTCAACAGAAGCAGAGTCTGAAATGATCACTCGGTCATCCATCAGATACTTTGTTTGCTCAACTAATTTACATATCAGGTTCTGCCTGTTCTGTTCTATCATCACTCTCTTTTCTCTCTCTCTCACAAGCAATGTATGTAAGAGACATGACCAGCATAAAGTACAAGAACAGATCTATGTCAATGTAGACCAGCATAAAGTACAAGAACAGATCTATGTCAATGTAGACCAGCATAAAGTACAACAACAGATCTGTCAATGTAGACCAGCATAAAGTACAACAACAGATCTATGTCAATGTAGACCAGCATAAAGTACAACAACAGATCTATGTCAATGTAGACCAGCATAAAGTACAAGAACAGATCTATGTCAATGTAGACCAGCATAAAGTACAACAACAGATCTATGTCAATGTAGACCAGCATAAAGTACAACAACAGATCTATGTCAATGTAGACCAGCATAAAGTACAAGAACAGATCTATGTCAATGTAGACCAGCATAAAGTACAACAACAGATCTATGTCAATGTAGACCAGCATAAAGTACAACAACAGATCTATGTCAATGTAGACCAGCATAAAGTACAACAACAGATGGATTGCAGTGATGAGCGACATACACCTACAGGTATCTGCCAAAATAAAGTAAACACCAACACAGTGTCTTAACAGGGCGTTTTGCCAGAACAATGCTCCTTGGTGTAGATACGCCTTGACATACATTCTACAAGTGTCTGGAACTCTATTGGAGGGATGCGACATCATTCCTCCACAAGAAATTCCGTCATTTGGTGTTTTGTTGATGGTGGTGGAATATACTGTCTCAGGCACCTCTCCAGGTTCTCCCATCAGTGTTCAATTGGGTTAAATTGGGTTAAAACATTCAAAACATGAAAACACAACTACAAAACACCATTAAATACAGTTGGGGGATACTACAATACATCAGTCAAAACATGACAACACAACTATGTACAAAACACCATTAAATACAGTTGGGGGTTACTACAATACATCAGTCAAAACATGAAAACACAACTACAAAACACCATTAAATACAGTTGGGGGTTACTACAATACATCAGTCAAAACATGACAACACAACTATGTACAAAACACCATTAAATACAGTTGAGGGATACTACAATACATCAGTCAAAACATGACAACACAACGATGTACAAAACACCATCAATACAGTTGGAATGTAGTTAGAACTCTCAAACTGTTTCCATCAAACAGAAAAACAACTAAATGTTGGATCAACACATTTACATTTCTTTGCTTTTGTATTACCCATACAGCTGTTTAAATTCATACAAAGGCCAAGTGCAGTATCAGCATTTTAGGGGTCATAGGTCAGATCAGTGGTCATGGGTGACATATATATAAAATAGGACTTCATAATAAGATAATACATCAGTGCATCGTCACGTTAAAGCCATTTTCATCTTCAGTTTTGCTGTTTTTTTGTTGCTGTTTGCTAGTTACTGCTCTTTGCCTTTGTAGGTCAGTATGTAAGCAGTCAACGCACAACAATCCTTAAGGGAATCACAGGGGAAACACGTTTGAAAGCAGTTTTGGCCTTAGTTAAGAAAGAGTGGGGATCTAAGCTTTCCATTACTTATATACTCTTACAATTATGCCGTGGCATTGTTTTAACAAAGGAAATTAACAGGAGATAATAGAGTCCAGGTGAGGCAAATAATGCTGATGCAAGTGACGAGGGAAGGCAGGTGTGAGTGATGAATGGAACGTGTGACGCAGGGTAATCTGGCGCCCTCAAGTGCCAGGGGAAGGGAAGAGCAGGAGCAAACGTGACAATTTGTGGACAATTACAAATACCTAGGTGTCTGGTTAGACTGTAAACTCTCCTTCCAGACTCACATTAAGCATCTTCAATCCAACATTAAATCTAGAATCGGCTTCCTATTTCGCAACAAAGCCTCCTTCACTCATTCTGCCAAACAGACCCTCGTAAAACTGACTATCCTACCGATCCTTGACTTCGGCAATGTCATTTACAAAATATCTTCCAACACTCTACTCAGAAAACCTGATGCAGTCTATCACAGTGCCATCCGTTTTGTCACCAAAGCCCCATATACTACCCACCACTGCGACCTGTATGATCTCGTTGGCTGGCCCTCGCTTCATACTCGTCGCCAAACCCACTGGCTCCAGGTCATCTAAGTCTCTGCTAGATAAAGTTCCGCCTTATCTCAGCTCATTGGACACCATAGCAACACCCACCCGTAGCACACGCTCTAGAAGGTATATTTCACTGGTCATCCCCTAATCCAACACTTCCTTTGGCCGCCTTTCCTTCCAGTTCTCTGCTGCCAATGACTAGAACGAACTGCAAAAATCACTGAAGCTGGAGTCTTATATCTTCCTCTCTAACTTTAAGCATCAGCTGTCAGAGCAGTTTACCGATCACTGTACCTGTACACAGCCAATCTGTAAATAGCACACCCAACTACCTCATCCCCATATTATTACTTCCTGCCATGTTCTGACCTTAGTTCCTTTGTTTTTATTTTAGTATGGTCAGTGCGTGAGTTGGGGTGGGCAGTCTATGTTTGTTTTTCTATGTTGGTTTTTGAGTTTGGCCTGGTATGGTTCTCAATCAGAGGCAGGTGTCGTTAGTTGTCTCTGATTGAGAATCATACTTAGGTAGCCTTTTTCCACCTGTGTTTTGTGGGTGTTTGTTTTCTGTTGTGTGTCTGCACCAGACAGAACTGTTTTCGGTTGTTTCTCTTGTTATTTTGTTATTTTCGTGTTCATTTGAATAAATATGGACACGTACCACGCTGCACCTTGGTCCTCACCTTCTTCCACCAACAACGGCCGTTACAGAAACACCCACCACCAAAGGACCAAGCAGCGTGGTGACGAGAGGCAGCGATACTTGTAGAACTGGACTTGGGAGGAGATTCTGGACGGCAAGGGCCCCTGGGCACAGGCTGGAGAATATCGCCGCCCCAAGGCTGAGCTGGAGGCAGTGAAAGCGGAGAGGCGGCGGTATGAGGAGGCAGCACGGCAGCTCGGCTGGAAGCCCGAGAGGCAGCCCCAAAAATGTATTGGGTGGGGGCACACGGGGAGTGTGGTTAAGTCAGGTATGAGACCTGAGCCAACTCCCCGTGCTTACCGTGGTCAGTCGTACTGGTCAGGCACCGTGTTATGCGGTGGAGCGCACGGTGCCCCCAGTACGCGTGCTTAGCCCGGTGCTCTACATCCCAGCTCCCCGGATCGGCCGGGGTAGAGTGGGCAGGTGCCATGAAGCCGGCTCTGCGCATCTGGTCTCCAGTGCTTCTCCTCGGGCCGGGGTACATGGCACCAGCCCTACGCATGGTTGTTACAGGAATTAAATTGCTCTATGTTTTGATACCCAATTCAAATGAAACACTCTCTGTTTTCGGTTGTTTCTCTTTGTTATTTTGTTATTTTCGTGTTCATTTGAACAAATATGGACACGTACCACCCTGCACCTTGGTCCTCACCGTCTTCCACCAACAACAGCCGTTACACATCCCCTCTTGCTCTTTTGCACCCCAGTATCTCTACTTGCACATCTGCACATCTATCACTCCAGTGTTAATGCTAAATTGTAATTATTTCTCCTCTTAAGTCCTATTTATTGCCTTACCTCTCTACTCTTCTACATTTGCACACACTGTACATAGATTTTTTTATCGTGTTATTGACTGTATGTTTATGTGTAACTGTGTTGTTGATTGTGTCGCACTGCTTTGCTTTGTGTTGGCCAGGTCACTGTTGTAAATGAGAACTTGTTCTCAACTGGCCTACCTGGCTAAATAAAGGTGAAATAAACTGGTGTTCCATCCCTGCAACATCCACAATGGATAAGTCCACTCAGACAGGTGTGAATCAAACAGCTGTCTCACGTGCCATAACAATTTTATATATATTTGCCACTGCTTGACTAAATAAATCTCGGCTGACCAACAGCTTATCGACCAAACGATCGACCAGTAGACTAAATGGGGTCAGCCCTACTCCTGACACAGGGACACTGAGGTGTCACAGTAAAACCTAAACCCTGGATAGAGTGGCTCAGTGAATGTGGAGGTGAATGTGTGCAGGTGGGTCAGTGTGTCAAAGGAGACTCTGTAGAAGGACAGAGTGCCGGCAGGCCAGTCCAGATACACTCCTACTCTGTGGAAGCTGGATGAGGGGGCTTCTATGGAAGTGGGTTTATGATTGTGCCAGGCCGTGTAATGTTGGTCAGAGCATTGCAGACTCCAGGACTTGTCATTTAATCCAATCAGACAGTCTGTACTCTTTCCTCTCCTGCTGATTCCTTTATATGTCACTCCTATAACAGCCCTTCTCCCACTCCACTCTACCTCCCAGTAACAGCGTCCAGTCAGACCCTCTCTACACAGCACCTGTCTCCAGCCATCAAATCTCTCTGGGTGATCAGGATACGGCTGCTTCTCTCTCCTACGTGTCACCTTTCTGTTCTCCTCAGACAGAGAGAGCTGTTGGTTTACTGTGTTTGGGTCCAGTGTGAGATCACAGGCATCTGATGGGGGACACCAAGACACAATATATAGTTAATCGTCTTCATATAAAAAGGTAATTTAAGACTTGTTGAATGATCAGTATCTTCAGAAAGTATTCACAACCCTTGACTTTCCCCACATTTTATTGTGATACAGCCTGAAAATGGATTCTATTACATTTTTTTTAGCCAATGGCACAATACAACATAATGTCAATGTTTTACCAAATGTTTACAAATTAATTCAATGGAAACTGAAATGTCTTGAGTCAATAAGTATTCAAGCCCTTCGTTATGGCAAGCCCAAATTAGTAACAATTTGCTTAACAAGTCACATAATAAGTTGCATGGACTCACTCTGTGTACAATAATTGTGTTTAGCATGATTTTTGAAAGACTACCTCATCTCTGTACCCCAAACATACAATTATCTGTAAGGTCCCTCAGTCGGGCAGTGAATTTCAAACACAAATTCAACCACAAAGACCAAAGAGGTTTTCCAATGCCTCGCAAAGAAGGGCACCTATTGCTAGATAGGTAAAAAAAAAAGTTAAAACAGACATTGAATATCCCTTTGAGCATGGTGAAGTTATTAATTACACTTTGGATGGTTTATCAATACACCCAGTCACTATAAAGATACTGGCATCCTTCCTAACTCAGTTACTGGAGAGAAAGGAAACCGCTCAGGGTTTTCACCATGAGGCCAATGGTGACTTTAAAACAGTTACAGAGTTTAATGGCTGGAGAAAACTGAGGATGGATCAACAACATTGTAGTTACCCTACAATACTAACCTAATTGACAGAGTGAAAAGAAGGAAGCCTGTACAGAATAAAAATATTCCAAAACATGCGTCCTGTTTGCAAAAAGTAACTAAAGTAATACTGTGAAAATTGTGGCAAAGCAATTAACTTTTTGTCTTGAATATAAAATGTTATGTTTGTGGCAAATCCAATAAAACACATTATTGAGTACCACTCTCCATATTCAAGCATGGTGGTGGCTGCATCATGTAATGGTTCTGCTTGTAATCGTTAAGGACTGGGGAGTTTTTCAGGATAAAATAAACTGAACTGAGCTAAGCACAGGCAAAATCCTAGAGGAAAATCTGGTTCAGTCTGCTTTCCACCAGACACTGGGAGAATAATTCTCCTTTCAGCAGGACAATAACCTAAAACACAAGGCCAAATCTACACTGGACTTGCTTACCAAGAAGACAATGAATGTTTCTGAGTGGCGGAGTTACAGTTTTTGGTTAAATCTACTTGAAAATCTATGGCAAGACCTGAAAATGTTTTCTCGCAATGATCAGCAACCAACTTGACAGAGTTCGAAGAGCGTTGAAAGGAATACTGGGTAAATGTTGCACAATCCAGGTGTGGTAAACTCTTAAAAATTTACCCAGAAAGACTCACAGCTGTAATCTCTGCCAAAATATGCTTCTACAAAGTATTGACTCAGGGGTGTGAATACTTATGTAAAGTAGGTTATTATGGGATATTGTGTGTAGATGGGTGAGATACAATTTTGAATTCAGGCTGAGGCATAACAAAATGTGGAATAAGTCAAGGGGTATGACTACATTCTGAAGGCATATACTCTATGGTCATATATCCCACCCACCCACCCACCCACCCACACAAAATAAAACCCCAACAGTCCTGTCAGTGTGTAACCACAGATACATAGCTCACTTATCAAGCAAGCTATGAAACATTATATTTATTTGAGTCAACTTGAAATAAGTATTAACAGGCTAATTCTTCACAGCAGTCAACACTCACATTTTCTAGGCCAAGGTTTGATTGTGTTCACTCCACCAGGTTCCACACTGTAAGGGAAGCAGAAGTAGACAGTAAATGTACACTGCACAATATTTCACAATATAGGAAGAACAGACAGTAAATGTACACACACACACAAACGCACGCGAACACACAGGCAGACATTTTAATTCCCATTAAGGTTCCAACACGTTTCTTATAAAAACAAGAAGTGATGCAGTCAGTCTTTCCTGAACCCCAAGAGTGACTGGCATGTATAGTATTGATATTAGCCCTCCAAGTACAATGAAGAGCAAAACATGCTGCTCTGTTCGGAGCCATCTGCATCTTAACTAGGTCCTTCTTTGCAGCAATTGACTACGACTGGACAATAATCAAGATAAGATAAAACTAGAGTCTGCTTTGTGTGGTGTCAGAGACAGACCTCTCTCCATCTTTACAATTTTACATCTTTACAACCATTGAATCTATATGTTTTGACCATGACAGTTTACATTCTAAGGTAACACCAAGTAATTTAGTCTCCTCAACTTGCTCAACAGTCACACTATTCATTACCAGATTCAGCTGAGGTCTAGAACTTAGGGAATGATTTGTACCAAATATAATGCTCTTAGTTTTTAGAGATATTCAGGGCCAGTTTATTTCTGGCCACCCATTCCAAAAGTGACTGCAACTCTTTGTTTAGAGTTGATTTTAGAGGTTGACTGATTAATCGGAATGGCCAATTAATTAGGGCCGATTTCAAGTTTTCATAACAATCAGAAATCGGTATTTTTGTGCGCCGATTTCCGATTTAATTTTTTTAATAATTATACCTTTATTTAACTAGGCAAGTCAGTTAAGAACACATTCTTATTCTCAATGACAGCCTAGGAACGGTGGGTTAACTGCCTCGTTCAGGGGCAGAACGACAGATTTTCACCTTGTTAGCTCAGGGGATCCAATCTTGCAACCGCACAGTTAACTAGTCCAACGCTCTAACCATTGCACTCCACGAGTAGCCTGCCTGTTACGCGAATGCAGTAGAAGCCAAGGTAAGTTGCTAGCTAGCATTAAACATATCTTATAAAAAACAATCAATCATAATCACTAGTTATAACTACTAATCCAGGTTAGCAGGCAATATAAACCAGGTGAAATTGTGTCATTTCTCTTGCATTCATTGCACGCAGAGTCAGGGTATATGCAACAGTTTGGACCGCCTGGCTCATTGTGAACTAATTTGCCAGAATTCTACGTAATGATGACATAACGTTGAAGGTTGTGCAATGTAACAGCAATACTTAGACTTAGGGATGCCACCCGTTAGATAAAATACAGAACGGTTCCGTATTTCACTGAAAGAATAAATGTTTTATTTTCGAAATGATAGTTTCCGGATTCCACCATATTAATGACCAAAGGCTCGTTCGTATTTCTGTGTGTTATTATGTTATAATTAAGTCTGATTTGATAGAGCAGTCTGACTGAGCAGCAGCAGGCCCGTAATCATTAATTCAAACAGCACTTTCGTGCGTTTTGCCAGCAGCTCTTCGCAAGCACAGCGCTGTTTATGACTTCAAGCCTATCAGCCTAATGGCTGGTGTAACCAATGTGAAATGGCTCGCTAGTTAGCTGGGGGTGCGCTAATAGTTAAACGCTAAACTGTTTCAAACGTCACTCGCTTTTAGATTTGGAGTGGTTTGCCGTGGCTTTTGTGGAGCGAAGGGTAACGCTGCTTCAAGTGTGGCTGTTGTCGATGTGTTCCTGGTTCGAGCCCAGGTAGGAGCGAGGAGAGGGACGGAAGCTATACTGTTACACTGGCAATACTATAGTGCCTATAAGAACATCCAATAGTTAAAGGTAAATTAAATACAAACGGTATAGAGAGAAATAGTCCTATAAATACTATATTAACTACAACCTAAAACCTCTTACCTTGGAATATTGAAGTCTCATGTTAAAAGGAACCACCAACTTTCATATGTTCTCATGTTCTGAGCAAGGAACTTAAACGTTAGTTTTTTTTTACATGGCACATATTTTTACATGGCATATTGGCACATTTTTACTTTCTTCTCCAACACTTTGTTTTTGGATTATTTAGACAAAATTGAACATGTTTCATTATTTATTTGAGGCTAAATTGATTTATATTATGTTAAAATAAGTGTTCATTCAGTATTGTTGTAATTGTCATTATTACAAAAAAAAAAAGGCAGATTAATCGGTATCGGCTTTTTTGGTCCTCCAATAATTGTATCGGTATCGGCGTTGAAAAATCATAATCGGTCGACCTCTAGTTGATTTCTCTAGCTGTGGTTGTATCATCAGCATACATGGCCTGGGACTTGTTTAATGCCAGTGGCAAAATTGCTGCAGCATTGAAGGTCCCCAAGAACACAGTGGCTTCCAACATTCTTAAATGGAAGAAGTTTGGAACCATCAAGACTCTTCCTAGAGCTGGCCGCCCGGCCAAACTGAGCAATCGGGGGAGAAGGGCCTTGGTCAGGGAGGTGACCAAGAACGTTATGGTCACTCTGACAGAGCTCTAGAGTTCCTCTGTGGAAAGGGGAGAAACTTCCAGAAGGACAATCTCTGCAGCACTCCTCCAATCAGGCCTTTAAGGTTGAGTGGCCAGATGGAAGCCACTCCTCAGTGAAAGGCACACAAAATCCTGTTTGGAGTTTGCCAAAAGGCACCAAAGGCACTTGGACCACGAGAAACAAGATCTCTGGTCTCTGGTCTGATGAAACCTAGATTGAACTCTTTTGCCTGAATGCCAAGCGTCACGTCTGGAGGAAACCTGGCACCATCTCTACAGTGAAGCATGGTGGTGTAGCATCATGTTGTGGGGATGTTTTTTGGGAGACTAGTTAGGACTGAGGGAAAGATGAACAGAGCAAAGTACAGAGAGATTCTTGACGATAACCTGCTCCAGAGTGCTCAGGACTTCAGACTGGGGTGAAGGTTCACCTTCCAACAGGGCAACAAGCTTAAGCACACAGCCAAGACAACACAGGAGAGGCTTCGGGACAAGTCTCTGAATGTCCTTGAGTGGCCCAGCCAGAGCCCGGACTTGAACCGGATCGAACATCTCTGGTGAAACCTGAAAATTGCTGTGCAGCAACGCTCCCCATCCATCCTGACAGAGCTTTGGCAGGATCTGCAAAGAAGAATGGGATAAACTCCCCAAATGCAGGTGTGCCAAGCTTGTAGCATCATACCCAAGAAGACTCGAGGCTGTAATCGCTGCCAAAGGTGCTTCAACAAAGTACTGAGTAATGGGTATGAATACTTATGGAAATGTCATATTTCAGTATTGTATTTTTTATAAACAAAAAAAAATCGAAAAGTGTTTTTGCTTTGTCATTATGGGGTTTTGTGTGGGATTTTTTTGATCAGGGATTTTTTCTTTTTAATACATTTTAGAATGAGGCTGTAACGTAACAAAATGTGGAAAAAGTCAAGGGGTCTGAACACCTTTCTGAAAACACTGTATGATTATGCTTAACGCATTACTAACACTTGTCGTATTTGGTGTTTTCTTTTGTTTTTAAGTCTTTTTCTATCACTCTCTCAGGAACCCGAAGGAGGAAGAGAAAGTCAAAAGCTTCAGCTGAAATGTCATTATCAGCTGTACAACAGGAGGGGTAATGGCAGATAAGGAGGGGTGGAGTAAGAGTGTGTATAGTGTGATTATAAAGCCATGGAAGAAGATTACATAGTCAGAGGCCATAAGTCTCGAAGGTGTAAACATACAAATCAACTGAGAATATTAATCATGTTTTATTTTCTGTTCATTTATAAGTCATTTCAAAGTTTGTATAATATTGCACAGTATGGAGTTACTATTCAAAAAGGAAGGACTGTTGGATTTTAGCTTTAAAATATACTTATTCAAGTTACCATACTAGAACTTACTGATTACTTTACATGTATAAGGAATATATGTTGGGGTTAATGAAGGGTGGATAAGAATTTGGTGTATGGAAAGGTACTGAGTGAGACAAGGGGAAGTCCAGAAAGTTCATATTCTGTTCCTAAGGAGGGAGGCAACAGGCAACACTTTCAGTTCCTGATAAGGCAGGCCAGCTACGGAACTAGGGAGGAGTGAGGAATTCAGCTCGAGGTCAAGTCAACAGATTAAGTGAGAAGATACCTCTGGGAGGGGTGCCAGAGAGGCCCACCCCAACGACCCTCCTACTACAGTCCAATCACACATGCATGCACTTTAACTCCCACAAAGGTTCTAGCATCAGGCAGGGCCATGACTACACCAGTTTAAGGAACCACTTACAGTGCCTTGCGAAAGTATTCGGCCCCCTTGAACTTTGTGACCTTTTGCCACATTTCAGGCTTCAAACATAAAGATATAAAACTGTATTTTTTTGTGAAGAATCAACAACAAGTGGGACACAATCATGAAGTGGAACGACATTTATTGGATATTTCAAACTTTTTTAACAAATCAAAAACTGAAAAATTGGGCGTGCAAAATTATTCAGCCCCTTTACTTTCAGTGTAGCAAACTCCCTCCAGAAGTTCAGTGAGGATCTCTGAATGATCCAATGTTGACCTAAATGACTAATGATGATAAATACAATCCACCTGTGTGTAATCAAGTCTCCGTATAAATGCACCTGCACTGTGATAGTCTCAGAGGTCCATTAAAAGCGCAGAGAGCATCATGAAGAACAAGGAACACACCAGGCAGGTCCGAGATACTGTTGTGAAGAAGTTTAAAGCCGGATTTGGATACAAAAAGATTTCCCAAGCTTTAACCATCCCAAGGAGCACTGTGCAAGCGATAATATTGAAATGGAAGGAGTATCAGACCACTGCAAATCTACCAAGACCTGGCCGTCCCTCTAAACTTTCAGCTCATACAAGGAGAAGACTGATCAGAGATGCAGCCAAGAGGCCCATGATCACTCTGGATGAACTGCAGAGATCTACAGCTGAGGTGGGAGACTCTGTCCTTAGGACAACAATCAGTCGTATATTGCACAAATCTGGCCTTTATGGAAGAGTGGCAAGAAGAAAGCCATTTCTTGAAGATATCCATAAAAAGTGTTGTTTAAAGTTTGCCACAAGCCACCTGGGAGACACACCAAACATGTGGAAGAATGTGCTCTGGTCAGGTGAAACCAAAATTGAACTTTTTGGCAACAATGCAAAACATTATGTTTGGCGTAAAAGCAACACAGCTCATCACCCTGAACACACCATCCCCACTGTCAAACATGGTGGTGGCAGCATCATGGTTTGGGCCTGCTTTTCTTCAGCAGGGACAGGGAAGATGGTTAAAATTGATGGGAAGATGGATGGAGCCAAATACAGGACCATTCTGGAAGAAAACCTGATGGAGTCTGCAAAAGACCTGAGACTGGGACGGAGGTTTGTCTTCCAACAAGACAATGATCCAAAACATAAAGCAAAATCTACAATGGAATGGTTCAAAAATAAACATATCCAGGTGTAAGAATGGCCAAGTCAAAGTCCAGACCTGAATCCAATCGAGAATCTGTGGAAAGAACTGAAAACTACTGTTCACAAATGCTCTCCATCCAACCTCACTGAGCTCGAGCTGTTTTGCAAGGAGGAATGGGAAAAAATTCAGTCTCTCGATGTGCAAAACTGATAGAGACATACCCCAAGCGACTTACAGCTGTAATCGCAGCAAAAGGTGGCGCTACAAAGTATTAACTTAAGGGGGCTGAATAATTTTGCACGCCCATTTTTTCAGTTTTTGATTTGTTAAAAAAGTTTGAAATATCCAATAAATGTCATTCCACTTCATGGTTGTGTCCCACTTGTTGTTGATTCTTCACAAAAAAATACAGTTTTATATCTTTATGTTTGAGCCTGAAATGTGGCAAAAGGTCGCAAAGTTCAAGGGGGCCGAATACTTTCGCAAGGCACTCTAGATGTGCAAGGAGTTGACTCCGCCTAGTAGGAGGATATAAATATACGTATGTGCTTGTGTAATCATGCTTAGTGTAATCATCTTTGCAGTTGTTTGACCCAGAGGGTGAATAAACTCGGTTTGATCTTTTTCTAGACGTTTATTTGAGTTTTTTACTTTGTTTGTTCATAAACAGTTTACATCACATACTCTATCAAGCATTTCACAAACATACTAGATACTGACTGTTATCACTTGGTGGCCTATAGCAACATCCCCAAAAAATAGGCATTAGATGAGGCAGATGAACCTGCAACCACAACACTTCAATAACATGTGAAGGTGTGATTACAGTTTTGCAAGGAATGACATCACCAAATCCTTAAATAATTGCTGACACTGGGCCTGCTTTCCAACTTTGTCTGGGACTCTGAGAAACTTGTATTGTGCTTTGATGAAAGTTGGGTTTCATAAACTTAGCAGGTATCTGTATAGCACTCACTCTAATGGTGGTAGGTTGTCGTTCGCTGCTGGTTAGGGTGCTGGCGACGAAGACAGATAGTGAGGAGGAATTTGGGGACTCTAGAAACCTCATGGAGTATCAAAGGAAGAGAGTGATGGCGAGAAGAACGATTAAGACAGCGAAAAGGGAGGCATGACATGAATTTTGCTCCACTATTGGCAGAGGGACTGAAATTGGTGCGGTTTGCTAAAAGACTGTGTATCTTACAGTGGGCTGGGTCCTATATAACTACAGGGGAGGTGTTGTAGACTGTGTATCTTACAGTGGGCTGGGTCCTATATAACTACAGGGGAGGTGTTGTAGACTGTGTATCTTACAGTGGGCTGGGTCCTATATAACTACAGGGGAGGTGTTGTAGACTGTGTATCTTACAGTGGGCTGGGTCCTATATAACTACAGGGGAGGTGTTGTAGACTGTGTATCTTACAGTTCTAACAACTTTTTGTAGCAGGCATTAGACTATAGAAAATTAACACAGGTCTCATCAACAATCTCTCAAGCCCACGGGCTAGTGATTAGCCAGTTAATCTTTATATTTCAAGTTTAGCCAACTTATGTTCATTGATACTCCTGCTGTAGTAGTGTCTGCTCTGCTCTCAATCTGAGGAGTTGAGACATAAACAGGGTTTCATTAGAAAAGGTTAACTTCTCCTCTATTACAGTATAATGTCTCCATGTGTTGTGGTGTACATATGACCCATTCTGTTGGACCAAACCTCAAATGCAAATAGAGAGTTGAAAACCCTTGTCAGAGAGGAAGATTTGATCTCTCAACTTTGTTAGCGAGAGTGGCTGGGCGAGGGGCTTAGTGTGTGTGTGTAATGTAAACCAAAGAGGAAGAGGTGAAGCGAGATTTTTCACTTTCACTCAAATATGTCCAAAATAAGGCCACTCGCGTTTCTATAAGCATATTTTAAGCTTGTCGTCTGCCTTCCCAACTTTGAGACAACGACTCCTACTGTTAGGGCGGAGACATGAGCATCTCGACATTATATACAGATCTCTGGTGTAAATGGGAAGGTGCACAGCAGAGAAGGAGCGAACGAGACCAAAAAAACAACATGAGAACAAGGGGACATAAATGCTCATAAAAAAAATGAAAAATACAAAAATTCTCAATTCTGTGATACCGGCATTTGGAATATTGCTCAACATTATTTATTTGGCATTTAATAGGCCACCTCACATCTTATCCACGGGATCCTATGAACTTGGAAGTAATAAAGTATTTCAATGTTTTTTTCTCAGGTTGTGGTTTGTGTGTTGGTGTGTTCAGACCTCTGACGCCGGCCCATACTGGTTAATACAAAGGTGGTGATAGAGCTATGCTACTCTGATCTACCAGTACCTGTCCCTCCACTCAGGTGGTCTACTCTGATCTACCAGACACTTGTCCCTCCACTCAGGTGGTCTACTCTGATCTACCAGACACTTGTCCCTCCACTCAGGTGGTCTACTCTGATCTACCTGTACCTGTCCCTCCACTCAGGTGGTCTACTCTGATCTACCAGACACTTGTCCCTCCACTCAGGTGGTCTACTCTGATCTACCAGACACCTGTCCCTCCACTCAAGTGGTCTACTCTGATCTACCAGTACCTGTCCCTCCACTCAGGTGGTCTACTCTGATCTACCAGTACCTGTCCCTCCACTCAGGTGGTCTACTCTGATCTACCAGATACCTGTCCCTCCACTCGGGTGGTCTATTCTGATCTACCAGACACTTGTCCCTCCACTCAGGAGGTCTACTCTGATCTACCAGTACCTGTCCCTCCACTCAGGTGGTCTACTCTGATCTACCAGACACTTGTCTCTCCACTCAGGAGGTCTCAAGCTCTATTGCAGTATGTCAATCATCAACACATATTGACACAAACCCTCTACATACTTGAGTTTCTCCAGTCTGCAGTGTGGATCCTCCAGTCCAGCAGAGAGCAGTCTGACTCCTGAGTCTCCTGAGCGATTGTTACTCAGGTCCAGCTCTTTCAGGTGTGAGGGGTTTGACCTCAGAGCTGAGACCAGAGATGCACAGCCTTCCTCTTCGACTCCACAGAGCGACAACCTGCAGAGTTGAACATGATTTAAAACTGCTATTTTTTGATGGTGAAAAGAAAGTGGCAGCTTTATTCTCAGTCAAAGGGAGTGGATTGTCAGATTTACAATTAATTGTGTATTTCAGTCCTTTATAAACAGGAACACTGACCTCAGAGTCTCCAGTTTACAGTGGGGATTCCCCAGTCCAGCAGAGAGCAGCTTCACTCCTGAATCCTTCAGGTCATTGTTACTCAGATCCAGCTCTCTCAGATGTGAAGAGGTTGAACTGAGAACTGAGGCCAACACTTCACAGGACTTGTCTGTGAGTTTACAGCCAGTGAGTCTGTCAAAACAGAGTAAACATTTTCATATAAAACCATTGTATGTGGATCTAATAAAAGGCTCTCACTTGTTGACCAACTACAGGAACACTGACCTCAGAGTCTCCAGTTTACAGTGGGGATTCCCCAGTCCAGCAGAGAGCAGCTTCACTCCTGAATCCTTCAGGTCATTGTTACTCAGATCCATCTCTCTCAGGTGTGAGGGGTTTGAACTGAGAGCTGAGACCAACACTTCACAGGACTTGTCTGTGAGTTCACAGTCAGTGAGTCTGTCAGCACAGAGGAAATACCATGACAGACAGGTGTTATGTTACTCTTAGCTTTCCCTGCTCACACTGTTATCGTGCATGACTAATGCGAACACTGTGCATACATGGCTTGATGCTGCAACTTCATTTGATCAGTTTGAATTATAATTTGTTCAAGAATTTTCAGCTGATAGACAATCTATTCAGCCAATGAAATTTCTGTTCCTACAAAGATAATCTCGGAAGCACAGAACTAAATCTTACGTTGCCTAATTGCGTCAGATGCTTGATTAAGTTCTGGGGAGAGACATGTAAAAAAATATTCTAGAACGAGGAGTGGAAGCAGGGCGGTAACCTCCACCCACCTACGGGCAAGTCAATGGCCCAAATTAAATTCGAAAGATGCGAACTTCTGCGAATTTGTGATTTGTCGAAATGATCAGTGATGAAAAATCTGTGCACCGTAAAAAGGTTTCTCGTTAATTGTCACATCCCAGTCTGTTGACAGACAGTACGATACCAGTTATGTTACGTGCGTCATTCCACGATAGATTACAACAAAGGTAATTTGATCTGTGTGATAATCACTAGTATTTACAGAGCCTTTCTGCAGCCCTCCAAAACTGGGCCCAGTCTCCAACGTCCATCCACTAATTTTGATTTAAAGCTGATAACAGGAGCAGTCAAACTATTGTAAAGCTGGGGTAAATACTTAATCCACTTTAACGTCAGATATAGACTCCAGGTTTAATTAGAGCTACACAATGCAGCTTTATTCTCAGTCAAAGGGAGTGGATTGTCAGATTTACAATTAATTGTGTATTTCAGTCCTTTATAAACAGGAATACTGACCTCAGAGTCTCCAGTTTACAGTGGGGATTCCCCAGTCCAGCAGAGAGCAGCTTCACTCCTAAATCCTTCAGGTCATTGTTACTCAGATCCATCTCTCTCAGATGTGAGGTGTTTGAACTGAGAGCTGAGACCAACACTTCACAGGATGTGTCTGTGAGTTCACAGTCAGCGAGTCTGTCAACACAGAGTAAACCCCATTACAGACAGGTTATTATAATGGTTTGTTTAGCTTTCCTTCCTAACACAGTTACCAGTGCACGACTAATGTGTGCACCATTCATACATGGTGTCACATCCTGATCTGTTTCACCTGTCTCTGTGCTTGTTGCCCATCTTCCCCATTTTCCCCTGTGTATTTATACCTGTGTTCTCTGTCTGTTGCCAGTTCTTTTTGTTCATCAGACCTACCAGCGCTGTTCCCTTGCTCCTGTTCTTCCTATAGTTCCGTTTTTTCCCAGTTTCCTGGTTTTGACCATTCCTGCCTGACCTGACCCTGCCTGCCATCCTGTACCTTTTTCCCACTACTCCGGATTACCGACCTCTGCCTGACCCGACCCTGCCTGCCATCCTGTACCTTTACACCCTCTATGGATTATTGACCCCTGCCTGACCTGACCCTGCCTGCCATCCTGTACCTTTTTCCCACTACTCCGGATTACCGACCTCTGCCTGACCTGACCCTGCCTGCCATCCTGTACCTTTACACCCTCTATGGATTATTGACCCCTGCCTGACCTGACCCTGCCTGCCATCCTGTACCTTTACACCCTCTATGGATTATTGACCCCCCTGCCTGACCTGACCCTGCCTGCCATCCTGTACCTTTACACCCTCTATGGATTATTGACCCCTGCCTGCCTTGACCCTGCCTGCCATCCTGTACCTTTACACCCTCTATGGATTATTGACCCCTGCCTGCCTTGACCTGTCGTTTGCCCTGTTATAGGAATACATTTTCGTTTCTTCAACCTTGTCTGCATTTTGGTCTTAAAACGTGATACGCGGCTTGATGCAGCATTTTTATTTCATTTTAATTGTTTTCTTTTTCTGTTAATTGTATTTATTTTTTCACCCCTTTTTCTTCCCAATTTTGTGGTATTCAATTGGCAGTTACAGTCTTGTCCCATCACTGCAACTCCCATATGGACTCGGGAGAGGCGAAGGTCGAGAGCCGTGCGTCCTGCTAAGACGCATTGCTTCTTACACACTGCTCGCTTAAACTGGAAGCCAGCCACACCAATGTGTCGGAGGTAACACCATACAACTGGCGACCGTGTCAGCGTGCATTACGCCCAGCCCACCACAAGAGTCGCTAGAGCGCGATGGGACAAGGACCCATCAGCCGGCCAAACCCTCCCCTAACCCGGATGACACTGGGCCAATTGTGCGCCAACTCATGGGTCTCTAAGGTCGCGGCCGGCTGCGACACAGCCTGGGATCGAATCAGGATCTGTAGTGATGCAGTGCCACTCGGGAGGCCAGCAACAACCTTTTTAAAATAGGTTTTAATTATAGTTTAAGAGTTTATTTCGGTGTGCTTTATTTACATGAATACTTACAGAGCTTTCCTGCAGCCTCTTACAGCAGGGAGCAGTCTCCTACGACCCTCCTGTGACGTCTTGTATTCCTTCAGGTCAAACACATCCAGAACCACCTCTGATATCTGCAGCGTGTAGGCCAGTGCTGAACAGTGAGCAAGGGAGAGGTTTTTGGATTTGTCCTCCGACGTCAAATACTCACGGATTTCCTCCTGTACTGACTGGTCTTTCATCTCTATCAGACAGTGGAAGAGATTGATGCACCTCTCAGGGGAGATGTTCTTCCTCTGCATCACCTTAAGGGATCTGATCGTTCTCTGGACGCTCTCTGGACTGCTTTCTGTCTGTGTCACCAGACCTCGTAGGAGTTTCTGATTGGCTGCCAGTGACATGCCATGAAGGAAGCGGACAAAAAGGTCCAGGTGTCCATTCTTACTCTCCAAGGCTTTATCCACGGTACTCTTCAGCAGCTCATCCAAGGTTAGCTCTTCAGACGCAGCTCTAGACTTTCTCTTGAGGAAGGGCTTCAGTTCATCCATGTTCTTGGTTGTGTAACAATGGTAAATGTAGACAGCCGAGAGAAACTCCTGAATGCTCAGATGAACAAAGCAGTACACCATTCTCTGAAATAACACAGACTCTTCTTTAAAGATTTGTGTGCACAATCCTGAGTACACTGAGGCTTCTTTGACATCAATGCCACACTCTTTCAGGTCTTCTTCATAGAACATGAGATTACCCTTCTCCAGATGTTCAAACGCCAGCTTCCCCAGCTTCAGAATAATCTCCTTATCTGACTCCATGAGCTCCTCTTGATCCATCTCATCTCTTCCATGATACTTCTGGTTCTTCAGACTGGTCTGAATGAGCAGGAAGTGTATGGACATCTCAGTCAGAGTCGTGGGCATCTCTCTGCTCTTTTCTGTACTCAACATGTGTTCAAGGACTGTTGCAGAAATCCAACAGAAGACTGGAATGTGGCACATGATGTGGAGGCTCCTTGATGTCTTTATGTGTGAGATGATTCTGCTGGCCAGGTCCTCATCACTGAATCTCTTCCTGAAGTACTCCTCCTTCTGTGGGTCATTGAACCCTCGTACCTCTGTCACCTGGTCAACACACCCTGAAGGGATCTGATTGGCTGCTGCAGGTCGTGTAGTTATCCAAAGGAGAGCAGAGGGAAGCAGATTTCCCTTGATGAGATTTGTTAGCAGAACATCAACAGACGATGCCTGTGTGACATCAGACACCATTTCAATATGTTGAAAATCCAATGGAAATCTGCTTTCATCCAAACCATCCAAGATGAACATAGATTTACAGGCAGTGAGTTTCTTTGCATTGCCTATGTCTAGTTCTGTGTGGAAGTCATTTAAAAGTCTGAGAAGACTGTACTGGATATCTTTAATCAAGTTCAGCTCCCGGAAAGGAAGCAGAAATATGATATCCACATCTTGGTTTGCCTTCCCTTCAGCCCAGTCAAGGATGAACTTCTGCACAGAGACTGTTTTTCCGATGCCAGCGATGCCCTTCGTCAGCACAGTTCTGATGCTTCTCTCTTGGCCAGGTAAGGGTTTAAAGATGTCATTGCAGTGGATTGCTGTGTCATGTGAGGTTGGTGTCCTGGATGCTGTCTCTAGCTGCCACACCTCATGTTCATTGTTAACCCCTTCACTCTCTCCTTCTGTGATGTAGAGCTCTGTGTAAATCCTGTTGAGGGGAGTTTGATTCCCTGATTTTACCATGCCTTCTTTCACACATTCATACCTCCTTGTCAGACTGTCTTTATGGTTTACTATAGCTCTCTGTAGGCTGTCATCCACTACAAGGGAAGTGTAAAAGGATGTGTATCAGACACATTTGTTGACAGGATGAAAAGTGGGCCTTCCACAATTACAGTAACTTACATTATCGCATATTATTGTAGTTAACTACATTTAATCATATTGAGGTATTGACTTAGCACACGTGTACAAGTGGTCTTACTGATTTCAGAGCCTCTTGCATCATTGGGTTCACTCAGGTGCCATAGTACAGGAAGTGTTCTGGATCTCTTTCTACACTGAGGACAGTCATAGTCTCCTGAAGGAGCAGGTTTCTCCCAGTAT